>NW_017306386.1:447685-464195 GCF_000935625.1 Nanorana parkeri | reverse complement strand
CATCTCTCCTAACTGAAACTCCATACCTCTGTACGAGCTCTGCCTGGGCGAGAATGTGCAGAATTCTGACCTTTGCAGCTGTGATCGAGTGATCACAATTGCAATGCTTTCCAGGCACAGAACTGTGGTCTTTGCTGTGGAATACTTGCAGGAGCTGTTGCAAGCTATTTCTTTTACATAGGTTTTAATATTAGTGAACACTTTTCAGAAATAAGAGACTGGATTTTAAAGTGATGATTTTAAAGGTTATGCACAAACTTGTGTAAAATATAAAACATAAAGGATGAGCACACATAAAAAGTAATGCATAGATTTAAAGGAAGAGAAGCTATATGTACACATTTGTATAGTTAAAGTAGGTCATTATGTTTAAAATGCCAGTGAGCTTTTTCAAGTCATAGTCAGGTGATCTGCACAATGCTTTATCTGTTTTATTATTTTATACGTGCCATTGCCTGAGACGGGCCAGATTTTTCTCTAGGCAATGTAGGTATCTGCCTACAGGCGCCCTCCAAAGAGGACTTTCTGTTCTTTATATTTATATATATATATTTATTTATTTTTGGTTATTGTTCGGGGCACTTCAGATTTCTCTGCCTACAGGGTCCTATGAAGTAAATCCGTCCCCGGCTATGTGAGGGGAGATACGTTTTGCTCACACAGAATTTGCAGAAAAGCACTTCTTCTTCTTGATCATATTTTAGTTCTTTCTTATACAAGAGTGTTTAAAAAGGTTACAGAAACTGCAGTATATTTGCATTTGCCAAATAATTTTACATGTTTTTTTCAATCACAACTTGTGTCTATATGTTTTCAACTTTCTTCTTCATGCTAGTAAAACTATTGTTATTTTCACTGCTCTTAATAGCTAGGTTTGCAAAAGCTTTTGGTACACACTAAATGGATTTACTGTACAGTATATTCTGTGTGGCTTTTGAGGAATACACTGAGTGGCCAGATTATTATGACCACCTGGCGTTTGTAGGCAATTAGCTATAATTAGCTATAATTTCGCGCTGAAGTTGCTAGACCAGACCATTATAAATAGGGAAGCAGGTTGTTTACCACGACAGTAGAAGTGATTTTTTTCTGAAGATACGGGTAAACAACGCGATTTAACAGCCTTTGAACGTGGGATGATTGTTGGCGCTCAAGCCATGGAGCGAGAATCAGCAAAACAGCAGAATTCGTTAAATGTTCAAGTGCATCTGTTGTTAAAGTGTTTAAAGACTGGACTGTCAGCCGAAAATCTGGGTCTGAACGTGCGAATTGTGGCCGTCAGCGACTAGTCAATGTTAGGGCAGGATGGAGAGTGACAAGACTGGTACAAGACAACAGAAGGGCAACATTGCAGTGTCAGATTCCTCGCATCACCTTTCAACATCTTGTGGAGTCACGAGGCGTCCCAACGAAGTCATCTCGTGGCCCAACGAAGTACTGATGGGGTGGTCATAATAATCTGGCCACTCAGTGTATATTTTATTGAAAGTGTGCTTGGAGTCCAGCTTTAAAAACGACTGAAAGAAGGAAGGTGCAAATTCTTCTGTCCAGTGACCCATATCGGCATACATCATGTACTGTTTTGACTTAAGCAGAGGGTATTGCGGTTGGTTATCATGGGATACTGTGCTGACGGGATGCAATGGGGGATTTTTTGTGCAAAGGCCGTGTGGCACTGGACAGGGCTGCACAGTGAAGCTCTCCAGAGCAGGGCTCAGGTAAGTATTTAGATATGTGGCTTACACTAATATGGAGTGGAGGGGAGCTTCTCTTTAAGAATTAGCATGTTGCTACTTGCACTCTTCCTGGAATAGTGCTCAAGGAAAACAGAGGCGTGTGGCATATAATGTAATTGCCAACAACCTCTACTTTTCAGGAACTTTGATTTGAATATGTCTATGGAGATCATCTTGTTTTCAGTATAGATAAAATGTATGTTACACCTTTTTCTGTATATTAAATTATTATTACTCCAAACTTTTTAATTTGCATGTGTTCATGATGAATACTTCAAATGTAAAAAGTTGCTTGACTTGGTATGATGGATAATGTCATGTTTTGTAAGAGTCTGATTTAAAAATGTTGGTAGCTAAAGAAGATTTGCACCCAGAGGGCAGAGGAGACCACAAATGTTACGGTATTCTGTGGAAAGTAAGCAGCTGGGTTCCTAGTTTAGGGGGTTAGCGAGGATGAACGCCAAATAGATGGGGTCATGAGTCAAAGTATTTACATTTTAGTAATTTTTCTAGAATGCCGCATGAATGGTTTCTAGATTGGGATTTGAACTTCAATGAAAGTCATCCTATTTAACAAGCAGCACACACAATATTTAATATTGCCGCATATCTTGTATCTACACTATATATACCTTAATTTTAACATTCAGCAAAGGTTTCTTTTTGTTTGAATGGTTTAACAACCATTGTCAGTTTTTTTATTGCTTTCAATGTCTGTTTACAAAGACAGCCAGTCCACAAACATAGCTCAGAGGCCAAAATAGATATTTGTACCTATGCTGGTACTGTGTAAACATGTTCCAAGAAAAGGACAGCATGCCAAAATTTAGAGGAAACAGAGTGTTCTACTTAAGTGAGCATGATGAATGAACAACTGAGCTCCCAATGCTTGGGGGAACTGCAAGTTCTCTTTCTCAAAGTAACTTAGACACTTGGGAAATAGAACCTGCTGTAATGCTCACCTTAATGATTAGGTCAGAATCTATAGCTGTGAGCATTGCACCTATAGCAGCTTCTGTTCTCTTAAGGTAAGCAGGCCTGCCAGTACTTGGTTGCCCCTGGTCTTAGTATATAGTGCTACAGCTTCTGGCCAACTGGCACAATGGAAAGGAAGCAATGCTGTTGAGTAGCCAAAAGGAAGTCTAGGGGCTGGTGGTGGTCAGGGTAGACAACAAATAGTGTAATCCAGAGTCAATCCAAGGTCAGGGCAGGGAGCAAGACAAAGCAAAATACAGAAACAGCCCAAGGTCAGGGCAGGCAGTGGTCTGGAGAGTAGTCAATTTTCCAGGCAAGAGGAGGATTCAAAGACAAATGTAGGCAGACAAGAACAGCAAGGCAAAGGTAGGGAGCTAGGTAGCAAGATGTTATCGCAAGCCCAGAGCCCTGGGCTTGTGATGCTCAAATAGAGCAAATCAGGCAAGAGGGGGGTGGAACAAACAGGCATCGCCAAGCTGCTGCCTAGCAATGGGAATGCTTTGTGAAGGGAGCTGTTGCTGGCCAGTAGAAGCAGAGGGGGTGTTGCCTCTTCTGCTCAGCAACGTAGACACAGGGTGGGCATTTCATCAAAAACTGACAGATTTTTTTAACCTTGTCTAACATTTTATTCCGCCTCCCCTTTCTGGAGTTTCACTTTAAACAGTCAAGGTCATTGATAAAAATAATCTGTGAGCCTACAGCCTAAGGATAATGACTTAAATTCAAATATTTTAATTGGAAGATACATAATGTCATCCTATTTTTTTCCCTGCAGAAAACAAGCAAGTGGGGAGGTTCTGAAGGACACCGAGTTAGCTGACGTGGAGGAGGACGATGGAGCGTCATGAGTACTTGCATGTCCAGATCAAACCTGCCTGCTGCTCGAACTTGCTTTTCTGTGTTGCACAGATATGTACTCTCATGACCATCATGAACCAAAGCTTGCGGTCTGTAACCTCCACTAACAAAAGGTCTTTGTAAAACGTTTACAGCTATATGGAGAATGCGATAAACAAATAGAGACTGTCTACGTTACTTGTGCTAAACATGTCTGTCTGCATGTGTGTTTTAATAATTTGTGTATGTATACAGGACAAACTATTGAACAATGTGCCTCATCTCCATTTGTGCTTCTGCGGTATCCAGTCCGTGTACTTTGAAGATTGCTTGACGTATGAATGTCTTTTTATTTAAGACTGAAAAACCAAAAGTTTTTTTTTCATGCTTGCTGCTCTGAGAACATTGACTTTACTGTGTTGTATTTGTTAGTATAACATTGCACATTACCTGCTTTTCAGCAGGGAATTAGGTGTTTTTTTAACTATCTGGCTGTAACCATGGCTTACTATAAGTTATAAGTCAGCTAATCTGTTATTATATAGAAAATGTTTACATTTGCTACAAGAAGGGCTATTTCTTTGCACCCACAGTACATCCCATCTGTTTATTATTTCCAATGTCCTACAAAATTGTGACAAATTCAGTCATTCTAAACTACAACTTCTCACCCTGTGTCAACTTGAACGCTATCATGGGGGTGTAGCATAGCAACATTGAGATGCTGAAAATGTCCTAACTTTTGATTGCACAGAAATGTGTACTGCAATACAGCTAATGTATATAATAATGTTACATTTATTTAGGAATCCTAAATGTATATGTGAAATTGGTTATTAGGTAATGCACTGCTTAATTAAATAGCCTAACAAAACCACTACTAGTTTGTATAAGCATTTCATTTATCATACCTGCTAAAAAAAAATGTTGTGTTCAAATGGCATTAGCCAAAATCTCAAGTAAAGCAAATAGATTTTATGTGGAAGCAATTTCAGACATGCTCACTTTATATTATATTTTTAGAATGTTTTAAAATATTTTTTGACTATAAGATTATTTATAGCAATGTGTTAATTTGATTATTGTTATATTTGACATTGCTCTTTTAACAGATATGTGCAATTATCCTTGACTGACTAAAGCTGGTTGTAGACATTAGAAAGTTCTTCCATTGTCTGTAGAACATAGATATGAATGCTAGTATCGCAGGAGTGTAAATGTCTATGGAGTCAGTAGACACCACTGACTTTATCTTATTGAGGTTTTCCCTCACATTCTTTGTACAGATTGTCTGCAGGTGCCATGGACATCCCAATTTCTGCATATTCCTACAAAGATTGTCAGACCTGGGAGATTTGTATGTAATGTATTTTTAAGTACCTTTAAATAGACTTGCATGCATTGTTGTGCATTGTTGTTCATAACCCATATGGGCAGGTTTTCCACCACTTTCTTTCCCAGTGACAAAATAGGAAGTTGGAGGAAATCTCAATGTGGACCCAGTGACAAAAACCTGACAGACACTCGGAACCTTCTCTACTCTAGTTTTATTGATGTGTGTGTCCTGGTTGAAGACATTCTCCATATTTCCTGACTCAACAAGAAGTAAAGTTGGGGGGGAAGTCTCACACATTTTTACAAAGACAACGAAAAGCATGACAGAAGTTCTGCCCTCACTCTACGCAAAAAAGTATTGGGTAGTGGTTTACGTTAAGGTTGAATGTTCCACTTGACTCATGGGCAAATGGCTATTTGACCGTAGACGCACAGAGCTAAATGTGAAAGATGCAGCTGTAGCAATAAGATCATTGCGATATGGAGCCTTTGTACAACCAGTTTTGACATGTTAACTGTTTGATATTCAATCATTGCCAATCATTTCAGATTTTAGGAATTTTGTTTAAACACATTTGAGTTGTCAAAAAGGTCTAAAGGTACACACAGACATTTGCATGTTGTTTCTCTCTAAGATAAAGTTGGTTCTGGAGGTACTTTGCTTCTCTTTCCTCTCCTGCTGATTGCATAGACATCAATATGAATGTTCAGTATGAATGTTTATGTAGATAGACCTTTACAATAAAAGAATCTTTCCACAGCCAAATCTTGCCAATGTGTCCAACCAATAGGTAATTGAACAAAGCACATCAAAAACAAACATATTTGCTCTTATTGGTGTTGTGTGCACTTCAGATTTTCTGAGGTACATTTAAAGCATTTTTTTTAGCATACTGCTTTTTGTGTTCCACATTTTAGTAAAAGGGGTCTTGATGCAGTGCCATTCAACACACCAGCACCATAAAAAACCATGAGTCAACTGTGAAACCTGCTGTTTCTTTTTTGTTCATTGGGGGACACGTGATTCAATGGTATTTGGGTTATACTGCTGCTTAGGAGGATTTGGACACTGGCAAACAAAAACCAGTGAACAGCCTAATATAACTCTTCCCACTCCCAAAACACCTCATTTTTTTTTTTTTTTTTGCTGGTGTCCTATGAGAATGGATGCATTTTTTTCTTCTTTCAGGAATCCGTTACATGCTGCTTGAGCTAGTCTCTTAATGCAGCTTTTCAGATCTGCATAGTTTCAGCAATAGCTGTGGAGGCCATGCCCAGACTCCAGTAGATGACTGTGGGGCCCATCTGCAATGGACCCTTCTGGCAATGGGCTCTGCTTGTGGTGCTTTTTAGACCCCTGTTAGATAACCTTGGCATAGCCTCTGGTGACCCAGTTTCAGAAGACTCATTTATGAGTAGGCTGTGTGGGCTGAGCCCAGGGAGCTAATTTGTTTAATAAAACAATTGGGGGGCATGATTACGCTCTTTTCTTCCATGAATATACAAGAAAAAGGTTAAAACACTGAGGAATTGAGTTGGGTGGCACATGGTGGAGTGGCACACACACACACACACACACACAAACACTCTGTGCTCTTTTCCCACTATTGAGAGATGGAACCTTCCTGTCCTTGTCCTGGTCCATGCTGCTGCCTTCAGTGACCTGGAAATCTCTGGCCATATAAACTTTTCCTGCTTACAACATTTAGTTTGTAACTGCTCAAGGGTTTTACCTTGGAGCTAAGTTGTTCTGTTTGCAGGCAACATGTTAGTCCACAAGCACTAGTGGAGCTGTCCTGCTGTATCTGGTCTCCCTGGTTTGCAATGCAGTTTAACAGTTTTAGCATGGCCTGCAGTGTTGACTCTCAAGAACCTGACTCCCTGGTCTAAAATGTTGTCCATTACTTAAATTCTTATATTCCTCGGGAGGCCTTCTTGGCTCTATTGGGTGAGACCACCACCTTGAATTTAAACCAGGAGAATTTCACCCCAGGGATATATGGTCCAAATTGCAGTTTTTATTGCGGATTCTGAGGACATAAGCATACCACTATGCTTTCTCAGTCTGGCCCAGGTGGATGTGGTGTCCTGACTTGATCAGACTCCAGGCAGACGATTCATGGGCTCTTCCAAATTGACTAGATCTTCTGTTCCAAGGACCGATTTACCATCCTGGAAATGGTTGCTGGCTTTATTAGCTTACCTGTTGAAGCCCAGGTCTTGAAGGACAGGAGCCTCTGTGACTCTGTGATCCCTACAATCCTGAAAGCAGGAAATTTTACTTGTCGCAAGATTTACCATCACACATGGAAGGCATACTTCTTTTGTGCGAGAAAAGAAACTCAGAAAAAAAATACTCTGTGACGAATCCTGACCTTTTTACAATCAACTCTCATATTGCTCCACCTCATCACCTACCTGGTGATCGAAATGCACCCTCTCCTGTCAAGGCACGTTCTGTTAGATCTGTGAGTGCTTCTTGGACTTTTCTGCATCAGGCAACTGTTTCCAAGATTTGCAAAGTTGCCACCTGGTCTTCTATTCACTCATCCTTTAAGTTTAACCAGGTGAATTTACAGGCCTCCACTGATGCCATCTTTGGGTGTAAGGTGCTTTGGGTGGCTCTGAGTTGCAGGCAGCCCCCAGTTTATTTATCATTGAGCTTGTTAGCGTTTTGTTTGCTGTGAGCAGTCATCCAAGAGCAGTCCATCCCTCAGTTGGACTGCTCTTAGATGTCCCAAATGTCACTAATCCCTGTGTCCCTCAATGAACAAAAAAGAAAACCAGATATTGTTACTCAAAGTAAAATCTTTTTCTTTAAGTTCATTTAGGGACACAGGTGTGTTTTTGCCCATTCGCTTGGCACTGCTTTGTTACAAACTGAGGCATTTTAAGAGTGTGAGGGCTTATACTAAGCTGGTCACTTTTTTTTGTTTCCCAGTAGGTGGCAGCATAACTAGAATGTATCCCTCAATTAAGTATTTTACGTTCAGTACAAAAATACTGTTTCTCCACCCCAGTAGTAAGAACAGGTTTTAAATCATCTTAATTTGCCAGCATATTTACTTTTTTAGGGACACATTTAAGTAGAAAGAGGTCAAGGATATTTTTAGATCTTTTTCTATGCAGATGCTCAAGATTACTTGAACATTATGCAACAAATGTGCAAACTAAACTCTGAGAATGAGTGCTTTTAATATAATATGTTTCATAAATGAGCACTGCTGGTTCTAGTCGAGGGCATCTGTCTTATGTGCTGGTATTATGCAAGGCTGCTCAGGAGAATCTCATAGCCTTCAGTGATAGAGGTCACCTGTCACCTGTGGAAGCAGACACAATGAGACTGTATGATATTTAATGCTGAGCAACTCTATAAATTTACTATCTATAAATATTTGCATGTTTTTTTTTCTATATTTGCGCTGAACCAGGTAATTTGATACATTAGCAAATACCTATTTGGCATCACAGGCAGTGATGGCTTGAAAAAAATATATAAATATTGTAATTCCTCACATTATTGTTACATATGCTCACTGCTTTCTATTTACCTCACTTTGTTAGTAGATGAAAATATGTTGTAATCCTTTTATGTTCAGCGTCTAAAGCATTTTTAAAAATCATTTGTGTTATTTGGCTGTGTTTATTGAAATATTGTCTGTGATGCAATTCTTGTCAGCCGGTGCCCCTGTTAGTTTTTTGTTGTTGTTATACTTGGTTAGTAACCTAATTACTCTGTCACTTAAAATAAACATAGCTGCTAACAGTTATCAGTTAACAGTTATAGAGTGCCGGCACCTAGAGATTACTACACATATATGCAGCATCTTTCCCTTTCATGCTGGGCCATTTCAAGCAGGCAAAGCCCCAACACTTATGGGTTGTTTCAGAATTTGCCCAATCCCTCCTACCCACACACACTTTGCTATTGGTCATCAATGCCGCATTTACTCACCCAAAAAAATGGGCTGAAAATCTCGGCTTATACTCGAGTATATACGGTAACTATTGGGAAAAAGACATATGTTTTTATCATGCATAAGAATAGTTAGCTTGTATAAGATTATTTACACCTTATCTAAGCAATGTTAGGAAATGAGAAAATATCCTGTGAAAAATAGGAAGAGGTGGTAGAGGACACCAAAGCATGTGTGTCTGTAGGCTTCAGTGATAGAAATCAAGCCATGTGTATGCTCACAGACCAATAGGGAAGGGGTGGAAGATGGGAGGGGTTGGAAAGCGCCATCTCTACCAAGAGGTCACGGAGCTTTCCTGATCAGAATGGCGCGGCATTTGGACATAGAGAGGGCAGTGAAAGCCAGTGCACTTTTTGCCTGTTACTAGCTTCTTCTTTTTTTTTTTTTAAGAACAGATTGGGAATATTTATTAAATTGGAGAAAACATGCTACCTCTAGCAACCAGTCAATTTTGTGATTTTATATGTTTCCAATGCAGAAGATGTTGCCCATAGAAATCCTTGGAAACCAACTGCCATTATTCCACTGTAGGTTGGAAAATAAGTGCTAATGATTAATTACCATCAGAAACAGTATAATTTTATATTTATAAAGAGCTTGGTGTCATACAAGGAAATTAACTGGCCACTGCACTTTCATAGACAGCTACAGACATAAGAAAATGTTCACCTAATCAGAGAATTTACGGGCAGGTTACAGAACATTTGGATGTTAGTAGGCCAATTCCCGATTAACATCTCCTAACTTGAGTGCTCCTGGCAATGAAGTGAGTGGGTGAAATTGATTTTCCAGCTAGTTGCTGTTGTCTTCTTTTGAGATCTGCTGATGTTTAGGCACCTCCTCCACAGGCCAGAACATGTGCGTATCTTCCACTAGATTGTTCAATAGTCATATTGCATGTATGGTTGGCTGCCATCTAAAATCTATAGAAAGCTTCAGTCTACACTGCTCTGCTATATTTTTCAGAAAGTAAACCAAATTGATATGTTGTACACATTGGGCCGAATTTATCAAAACTGGAGCAGACATAATCTGCAGCAGTAACCAATCAGCTTCTCTCTTCAGTTTGTTCAGTTAAGAGAAGCTGATTGGTTGCCATGCACAGCTGCTCCAGATTTTGTCTGCTCCAGTTTTTATAAATTCCCCTCAATGTCTTTGTGCCCTTGTATCAGAGCATTACCTGATATTCTGATCAGCGGTAGAGCCAGATAACCAGCAATTCCATGAGATTATCAATGGCTGGCTTGTTCTTTTAGCACAACCTTCCCTTACGATTACCATACACGTTATAATCTGACCTTACAATCTTTGTGCAATCAACTTTGGATTTACCAAAACTATCCAATCAATCTGTATCCAATCAGGCAGACATTTCCACTAAAGGAGGTTGTACAATCAGATTAAAACATTTGTGGTGAGCTTCAAAAAAGGTGCACTCCAAAGCAACCAATCTGATATTTTATATGTTCTACTTTGAACTACTAGAGTATGACTGGTCCCCATAAAAAAGCCTTTACCCCAGCTGTTATATGTGACTTTCAGTTAAACTATTGTCAAACATATTTTAGCTTACTGTACAAAGTATCAAGGGATTAAAATGTAATGCAAAAAGTGTGCAAGTTATTTTTTTCTCCAGTTGCATTTAACATTTGTCACCATTATGTCATTTTTTGACAGTGTTCCTTTTGGGTTTGGAAACCCATGGTACATTTTTTTTTCAAGATATACAGTTGCTTTGGACACAAACTAGTTCAAATGTTTGAGGGAAATTAATGGAAGATGCCATGCAAGCTGAAGTACTGTTTGTTAAATGAAACCTGTCGCCTATAAAAGAGCTCTTGGCAACGTTAATGAATTAGATTAACAACGTGTTTATGGTGTGTCTGTGACTGGATTAATGTCACTATGTCAAATCCCACTTGGGGCAGCCGTGTATGTCCAGACACAGAGCAGTGTTCAGTGTTCTGACACAATGTAGCATTCTGCAAGCAACTCAGAGGTTTAAATAAAAGGAAACAGATGATTCCCTATGCTGATGACCCAGCAATGACTGCATTCATTTATAGTATAAATATTTAAAGTAGACCATTGCAATTTTGCTTCTAATGTGACACATTGGCTTAATGGCATACTTGGTTATGCTTTAAAGTATATCTGTACCCAAAATTAAAAAAGAATCTAGTTTTCCCCATACAAACACATTATTGAAATTTCCTATGGCCTATGGTGGCCAATCCTTTTGGAAAATTATGTCTTATAATCACTGAACCACTCTTTCACAATTTGAGCCTGATGAATCCTGGCATTGTCATCTTTGAACATGACTGCCTTTGGAGAAGAAAAAATCCATTGATGGAAAAACTTGGCCATTCAGTATATTCAGGTAGGCTGATGACCTTATTTTTCGGGGATATAACTTTGCTGAACCTACACCTGACCAACGGAAGCAACCCCAGATCATAACACTGGCCAAAATCCAAGTGGTGACTTAGATTTTTTTTTTTTGGGGGCCAGGCAGTGTACATTGAAATATTTGTATGTGAAACAGAGAAAAGGGTTAGCTCTTCCTTTTCCCTCCTTTCAAATAAAAGCCAAAATGCATCAGTTTCTCTTCAGCCTGGTCTAGTACTATCACAGCGTGGAAGCTCATTCTGGTTACATCTGGAAGCTATTCTTTGAAGGCAATCATTTTCTTCTTTTTCTTTATAAGCCACATATGACTGCACTTGTCTCTGAGGAGAATGGTCTCCCGGAGCACAGTAACAAATGAGTGTGCTGCAGACTTCAGTGATTCCCTGCGGTGTCCACAACAACTACAGCGCTGGGGCTTCTTGAGTCACAGGTGCACTTCCTAGAAACCAGAGATGGAAAATCATTTGTGCATGCTCATGTTCCCTTTTATTGTATGTGATTAGAACAAATGTCCTCTATAGTTCAAGCTAAGACAAAATATAACTGATACATTAGACTGTTTTATAGTATAGATTTAATATGCAAGCATCACTATACAATGTAGCAGATTACTGTGTTGTTCATGATAATCACACACTGTGATTAAATTAAATCTAAACCCAATCATTAGAATCTCATAAAGGTTTATTGTATTATGATCATTTTAAATGTAGTGTTAAAGTGCAACTGAAGCCAATATTTTTTTTAGTTTTGGAGAGGGATTAGAACCCCTGTCAGGTTTTAATTGCTGTCTGTGTCACTGTTAGGAAGATTCACCCTCTCTGCTTGTCCTGGTGACTGTTGTCTCTGAAAAGTCAAAGTAAGGCCCCTTTCACACAGGCATTCCAATAAGATCCACCGGTCAGTTTTTCATCCAGACCTGATTGAAGGACCGATGTTAGTCTATGGGCAGCTGGATCTAAATGGGTGTGCGTCTGCTTACATCTGGCTACCCCAAGTGTGGAAAAAAATAAAACTGGAACAGTGTTCCTTTTCAACAGACTTGCCCGTGCAGGATTGGAGGTAAACTGATGTAATGGTCACATGTCCATTTACATCCAATTCCCCATAGACCAATATGAGTCAGGTAATTTCAGTTTTTTTCCTCCATTGCAAGCTGGAGGAAAAAACTAGACAGACATAGATGTCACAATGATAATATTCGTTCGACTTCCTGTTATGGGGTGACAACTGGCTCTCAATAGTGCTCCTGTGTTGTCACCCCTTCACATGTGTCCCTGGTAGAGACTACAGACAGCTGTGCAGGCATGGTCCACCGTTATCAGTATCAGGAATTCAGTCCAGAGTGATGATGTGCAGCCAAAGCTGTGCATGTAGTCAGGAAGTGCTTGAAATAGCTGCTGGAGATCAGCTGCCATGACATGAAAACAACAACTAAATACACAGTTCAAATGCATTTGTTAAGTCATGCTTGCCAAAAGAATTATAATTCTACTTCTGTTTTGTGATCTGGGAACCTTGCCAGACAACATAATAGGGTCTGCTACCTCACTTTTCTTAATTGATGTTAAAGCAGACTTTAATGCCTCCCCCCTGTAAAAATCTCTGACTAATAGTTCTTAAAGTAAATTAATTATGGTAAATCATACTCACCTTACCCAGTCTTTCACATTGCAGGGCATGCCACTTATACTTCCAGTGAGAATTTTAGGTAATAACGACTACCCAAAATCTCATGGGAAGACACTCCATTGCAGTGCAAGAGCACCTTCTTGCAAGATTTGGAAGAAAGGGGATGTCACACTTACCTAGGCACCACGGCAGAATATAGGGTTAGGTTATATCAAGTAATAAATCAAGTGGGTACATATTTTTTGTGGTATTAGGCAGTGATATTTACAGGGAGAGGAGACCCTGCAAGGTTTGCTTTGCTTACATAATCACGGCTTGGTCACTAACCAATCCCCAGTTTGCTGAGTGAACTGTGTTCCCTACACAGACTAAAAAGTTAATTAAGCAGCTCTCTCCTACTGTTAGCAAGTGCCCAGTGTTAAACTGAAAGGGCTGCTGTGCAGGGGACCACAAGTAGCTAATATAAATATGGATTCAAGTACTTATGCTAGTACTCAAATGTAAAAATAGGTTTTTACTGTACAAATACATAACAGGGTTAAATAGTGATCTTTTTATGTGCCTGGAGTTTAGCTTTATCAAGTTGTGTTCATGCCACATAACTACATTTCTTTGGATGTTCCCAGGAGATGACCACCATGTCTTACACAAAGAACTGTGTCAGTCACATATCTTCCTCAATATATTGTTTGCAGCTAAACCCCTTTGCCAATGTCTGCATGCCATGTATTGAGATGAAGACACAGGAATCACAGATTAGCTATTCATGTTTATTAAGCAAGTGTATCTAATATAGTGGCCACTAAGTGTTGTTAAATTAGCCTTTGAATGTTTCTGTAGACCCAGATACATGAGACAAGTGCTGTTGTCCTGTCCACAACTGACAGCAAACACCCAGATCTGTCATATAACTGTCAATCTGCTGGTAAATGCAGCTAGCAACTCTTGTTCGGTAAATCCAGGTATCCAAGGGGAATTAAGAGCATCTAAATCTTTTATGCAGCAAATTAAGAATTGACCTACTTTCTAGCCAGTTGACAGTCACATTTTATCTTTTCTGTTCTGTATGTAGTTTAATCAATGCACGCTTAAATTGAACAGCAGAGTGTGTGGAATACAGCTTATGCGATGGAGCTATGATGAAGCACTCAATTACTGACTATTTTTACTGTAGGGATTGGTAGCATCCATTATGAACAGCTGGAAGGTCTGTTGCAGGAGGTTGACATACCTGGCTGGTGGGGTTGCCTACTCACTTCAGGGAATATAAAGCAGTCACATATAGACTCGCCAATGTAACCCACTAATATGGTATGAATATTTTGCACCTGAACCTCTCCATACATTTCTAGTTAAAGTGGATCTAAACCCAAGAACAAAAATGTAATAGAATGCAGCTTACCACTCCTTAGATGGGGTGGCTGCAATAGTTTCCTTTTTTTTGTGCTTTTCGTCGTATATTTTCACTTGATCCTGTCGGTAACAATTCCTGTCCTAAGGTGGCAACACTCATTAAGCAGAGTTGTCACACGGGAACAGAAGGTGATACAATGTTACAATTTCCCTCATGAACTCTCCTCTGTGAAATAGGGAGAAAATCCTGTAGATAACCTGGGCAATGCCGATAAGACTGCTTGAAACAACTTTGCAGAGTGCACAGGACACATGACGACACTGGATTTCTGGCTTAATTAACTGTATTTTGTATACTTATCAAACAGATTTTAAAATACAAAACACTTTCTCAACAGTATCTTTATCTGACCAAAAGGGAGCAAATAAGAGATGCTAATTCTTAGGGTTTACCTACATCATCAGAGATTAAATGGTCTTCAGCTTTGTGTTTTATGGGTTCTATATACCCATAACATCTCCTATACAAATAATGCAGTCCCTTTTAGTGGAATGGGTTAAAAGAAGAGCAATATTGGGTCTATGGTTGGAATCACAGATACCAACTACACTGTATAAAATATTGCATCTCTAAGTTCAGGCAAGAATGTTTAAGCAATAGGGTGCTTTGGTGTATCTCTGTTGGAAAAAAAAAAAAAGTTCACTATGTTACAGGTCGTCATTAAATGACTACCCATAACTTAAGCTTCAAGGCAGCCCATGAGTGATCCTTATCCTTTAAACTGAATGTGATTTATGTTTTGGTTCAGTTGGATCTGTAGTTTGCTCAGACTAGATAAAGCAACAGGTTCACTTAACTGCCACTCTCATCAGCTGTATATTACACCCTTCTCTCCACTTTTCATGTGAAAATACATTTACACTGGATGAGTTTGTTTAGTTTTTTTTTGTTTTTGTTTTTTCTCAGATATGAACCTCTTTGAGGTGCAATTTATCTAATAGTCCATATATATTTTTACAAATACATCAATGAACACAGATGTACAATTCCAAGCTAGTAGCAGCACAACAATCAAAGCTTGAAACCATCTCTTATTATATTTAATCACACATAAGTGCCACTATTTCTCTATGGATGTTTCACCCTAGATGTAAAATTATACTGACTGGTTGACAGTGGACGGTCTTACTCCTTGTACAGGGAACATATATACGCAAAATGGTATGATATGCTGGCAGAAGAGTGAAAAGCCAACCAAACAAGTTATATTATTTTATATGCTTGCATCATATGTATTACTGCAATGTTTTTGATGTATTTGGACTAGACATGAAGTGTAACTGTTATGTGTAAATATGTAACATTCATAGAGATGCTATTTTTTGCATGTTTTTGTATACAATAATAAAAAATATCAAACTATCCAGCTTTAATGTGTTTTATTTATATGAAAATAATATACTCAGTCCGAGCATTACCCAAATTCTGCCCTATAGCATGTCCCAGCAGTATTTACTTCTGTTACCAGGCTTGTAAAATTCATACATGGACAGCTGTTGGGAGTTCTGTTAATTTTGACATAGGCATTCTCCCAGAACTGCATCTCCCAAGATACCTTTCCCTACACATAAGGCTCTACAAAAAATGCATAGCTAATGATCCAGTGAAACTGCATGCATATTTGTATTGTGCAAAATCAAACGTTCTTAAAGTCTAATGTTTTTTAAATGATATGGGTAGTAATGAATACTCCATTATGGCCACTACTTGGAGGTGAGAATCATAGGAAATAAATCTAAGTAACTTAGATTGCATTTTAGTAACAAGAGATACAATGTAACCATTCTAGGGTAGGATAGAGGGAAATTAGCAGGTAAATGTCACAATTGCTACTGATCCCCAGTTCATAGGCAGGCACATGTCTCTCTGGCCTTATACGGCATAAGCTGGTCACACATGTTAAAGTCTGATCGTACAATCTCTGTGCAATCTCCATCAAGGATAAATTCACAAATTATATACTGTATGTCTGTATTATATACCGGACTGTAAAAATCTAGCACCAGACTGCCTGTGCAGAAACATCCCATACACTTGAAGGAGATTCACCCGTACTGCTGGAGGCTGGAGCAATTTCCAATTCAAGTCTATGGGGTGGTACTACAAAGGCACTAGATTTTTACAGCTCAGGATATAGCAGCATGGGAGACCATCACTGCCAGAGGAGGCCAAGTCTGTACCGTGAGGGGGGG
>NW_017306386.1:446096-447594 GCF_000935625.1 Nanorana parkeri | reverse complement strand
CATGAGTAGTGTCTGTGGTTGGGGGGGGGGGGGGGGGGGGTCCAGCTTAGTGTTTTTTAGTGAGCTAGGTATTATGTAATTTGTTAACTTGTCCTTTAAGATATGACTGTAGTTTGAGGACATACACAAACAGTTGTTGCATTTACGTCCAATCCAGTAGGATTTTGCACTAAATAGCTTTTGGTAAATCTTGATTACATGATTACACTTTAACATGATTCACAGCAAAACACCACTAAAATTCTCTGGCCGCTTCACATCTCGACCGCGCACCAAGTGCAGGCAACCAAGCACGCCCTCGTCTCCATCAAACACTTCAAGAGACAGCCGCACTCCAAGTGTCTGGTTTTGGTTCTGCCCTAGGCCAGTCAAAACTCGGCGCCCCCCCCCACTAAATGTACCCCACCCGACTGGTCTCAGGTGGGCTCTGCAGGGTTTGTGGTGGGCTTTGAAGGCAGCAGAGCTCCCTATGGATTCTGCAGAGCCCATCACAGATGCTGCAAAGCCCCCTGAGACCCGGCAAAGCCCCCCACAGATCCTGCAGGATCTCAGGTGGGCTCTGCAGGGTTTGTGGTGGGCTTTGCAGTCAGCGGAGCCCCCTATGGATTCTGCAAAGCCCACCACAGATACTGCAAAGCCTCCTGAGACCCAACAAAGCCCCCTACGGATCCTGCAGAGCCAACCAAAAGGTATTGCACAGCACACCTGAGACTCTTTGGTGGGCTGTGCAGAATCTATGCTGGGCTCTGCCAGCACAGACCTCTTACCTTGCACAGCCTGACCTCTTTGGAACACGTCCTCCTCATCCTCGGCGCCCGACACGGCCTCCTTGTCATCTTCTCCGCCTGACTGGAGCTCCAGCTACGCCTCCCACCTCCTCCGTCGGTGTCTGTGCCATCTTCGCACGCCGCCTCTTACGTCTCTGGGGCCACCCGCCAAATTTTCTTCTCTCAAGGGGGCCGCTTGCCAAATTTCATACTTTAAGATAAAATGTAACTATATCCAGTTTAAGTACTACAGGCACTAATATACACACAATAGGGCCCTGTTCATATCTGTAGGTTTAGGTGTGATTAGGGATTCCTGCATCAGAAACTTACGTTTACTGCAGCAGAAATCCATAATCTGGTGTTTACAAGTGGCAGCTGTCACCTATTCAAGTTAATGATCAAGTGACAGTAGCTCCATGTAAATGCCTGCACACCGCATGTAATGATATGTGATATGATTACATGCGGTTAGAAAACACTCTCCCTGGATGCACAATCATTGCGTCCAGGGAGAGTGATTGATTCTTAACTGAATGTAAACATATCATGTATAATTACATGCGGTGTTTAGGCGTTTACATGCAACTGCTGTCACCTGATCATTAACTTAGGTGACAGCTGCATTTTGTAAACGCCAATTTAGGGACTTCTGCTGCAGGAAAACGCAAGTTCCTGACGCAGAAATCCCTAATACCACCTAAAATAGAGGTGTGAATGCAGCATAATAC
>NW_017306386.1:443364-445596 GCF_000935625.1 Nanorana parkeri | reverse complement strand
TATATATATATAACTGGACAGCTGCTGCATGACAATTCTCAAGGTGGATTTCCCAATGGTGACAGCAGTATGTGTCTAAATGGTCACTTAGTCACTTATAGTCACCATCAGAGGTCCATGTAACACCATACTGTGCATATACATTTATGTAAGTGTAGATAGCTGGGAAAGGGGGGGGAGGTGACACTATGGGTTGCATGGTATGGCTGGAAATAGCTTGCAGTTCTCTAATGCTGATTGCTGGACAAATCAAACATGGCGCTATACATTTATCAAGGTACAATATGGACGCTGAATGAAGCCAGATGCAACGATGATTGCATCAACTTCGGTCATTCTAACAGACCACTTAAAGAGCACCTGTCACCTCCAATGTGCTATCACATGGGGTTTGTGAGCCCCCCAATGTGATAGCAATAAAGTAATAAAAAAGTTTTTAAAAAATAGTTTAAAAAAAATTTAACAATAAAACATACAAAAAAATGTAAGTCCCTGTTCTCATGAACACATGCATATTAATACAAACAAACATCGGGTGTGCCTACATACGAAAACGACTATTGCGCCACACATGTTGGGTATCACCATGTGCGCCAGAGTGAGAGCAATAATTATTAGGCCAATATTCATGGTTAACTCTAAACTGATGGCCTGTATAGGCTTTTAAGGCATTGACTATAGACAATTTGGGGTATTATATTTTGTCGCGTTTCACGGGCGCACGCAATTTTTAAGCTTGGCATGTTGGGTATCTACTTACGCAGCACAACCCCACAACATTTAACTGAAATTTTGGGTTTGATAAAGAGTTGCGGTAATATTATGTGACATCAAAATTTGTAACTGACAATATTTTATTCTACAGGGTCTCTGATTTCAGAAAAAAATATAATTCTGGGGAGTTTTAAGTAATTTTCAGGCCTAAAATTTGTATTATAATAACGTGTGTATCCGCCCCTACTAAGTGCATCTCCTCACTATACGCTACCCTGTCGCACCTGGAAGTTGCATCTCCACCGCCCTACCTGGCCAACTGGGAGGGGGAGCTGGACAGCCCTCTTACTGAGAAACGTAGGTCTCGCGTCTTGGCCTTCTCGAGAGGGGTGCCCAGGTCCGCACATATCCAGGAACTTCATTATAAACTGCTATGTAGATGGTATTTCACACCTCAAAAAAGGCATCAGATAGACAGTTCTGTGTCCCCATTATGCTGGAGGGGATGCGGGCAGGTGGCCTCACATGCTCACATTTGGTGGCAATGCACAAAACTTACACCCTACTGGCAGGAGGTAGTGGATGAAATGTATCAAATCCAAGGAGCGGTGGTACCGCTTGATTCTGGTGGGATGTTGTTCCATAGATCTGAGGGCTCAATGGGCCGGTATGCTCGGTGCCTCTGTTCCTACCTTGTTGGAATGGTTGGATAAGGTGGAACAGATTTACTGTATGGAAGAACTCACCCTCAATGGTCTGGAGCAAATGGTGCGCCTAACAAAAACATGGGTTTGCTGGTTAGCATATAAGACGACCCCCTCTTACCTCGCCAAGAGGACACAGACCATGGTATAAGGGTAACAATTTGGGGACAACACGCCTGTCGGTCCTCTATCAGGGAGTGCGAGTACCTTTGTGGTCGCGCCTGGTGCTTAGAACAGCTGGACTATAGGGGCACACAGGGTTACGGCACTTCGTTTGTATAGCTTACATCATATAGCTTCTTTATGTGAGACATGATCCTACCTCCTCCACCTTCCCCCCCTTTTTTTCCTTATGTCAGTCTTCATCCTAACCCACCCTCCCCTCCTTTCCCCTCCCAACTTTCCACGATCACACCCAATGAGCCCAAATTTCCTAATTTAGGACACAATCTTAGAGTTTGAACGCTATAAAAAGTTGCATGTCCTGCTGTATGTAATGTGATCTCTCTGTTGTTATTTGTCTTCCCCTGAATGTTGGCTTTTGTAATGTATTTTTTGTCTTCTTATTTGGAAAACGTATTCCATAAAAACTTATTATACAAAAAAAAATGTGTGTAAAAAAAAAGGCAAAATACACTGGCAGTGAAAGGGTTAACGTGTAACTCCTGGGTGGGACAAGTACTATGTTCATAAGGCTATGGTTGTTTATCCTATCAGGAGGGGTCATGCTCATTTGTCTCTGGCATGTTTTGTATTGTATTTGTGCCAAACCTACCTTTTGTTTTTCTGTATCTCCGGGGAAGGGGTGATGAAT
>NW_017306386.1:437034-443340 GCF_000935625.1 Nanorana parkeri | reverse complement strand
AACTAATATGACTGTGCCCTTGGTTTGGTAACGATCAGGTGATTCCCTTGTTCCAATTTTGTATGTTGTTTTTCTGTCTGTGAATATATTAAACAGTAATGATTGGTCAAAACTGATAGTGCTTTCATTGCAGTAAGGTACCGGCAGATAGATTCCTACCCATTGTAAAATATCACAAGCAAGATATTTTACTGATTTCTGGTCTGTGGTACTGAAACATCATTCTGCAGCATGACAATGACCCCAAACATATGGCTAAAACCATAAAGAACATTTTGAAGAAAAAAGAAAAACAGAGTGTTTTGCAACAAAGGGTATGGCATCTGCAGAAGCCTGATCTGTGCATCATCAATCCAGTCTGGGATTACTTCAAGAAACACAAAGAAGGAAGAAAGCTAAAGTCTACAGTGGAACTGTGTCAAGTTTTCCAGGAACAAACTACCATGAGACCCTTCACCTTCAAGTGTTCCTAAGAGAACTGCATCTGTGTTAAATAAAAATGGTGGTCTCATCAAATATTATTTTATTTGTTTTTTTCTATCTGCATCTTTTAGGACATTTCTTGAATAACAGATACTATTAATTGCATTGTTTTTTAAAGTATTCCTGTTTTACATACTTTTGCAGGATACTGTATCCCAGTATCTATCTTGTTTCAATCAGCCCCAGTCCTGTCAGCAGGGCCCATAGCAACATTTTGTCCCCCGTATATTTGGAATTATGGTTGTCAATGAAGAGGTTCTTCCATTACATTGATGCTTAGAAAGGATCCCCCCTAAGCTGGCCATACACTCTACAACCATCGCACGACTTTCATCTTGCGGTGGTTGTAAGGTACTTAAAAAATTGTACGATCTTCCCATCTTGGACAGGCAGATCGTACTTGCGATCATCGCAAGCCCCCCTGTGCCGAGGGGAGGGCTTCCGATGACTGCAGTGCTGAGCAGGCAGTGTGCGCTTGCGCACACCGGCCGTTCGGCATTTGTCTTAAGAGCATGCCACACACCAGCCGAAAACCATACGATTTTCGGCTGGTTTTTCAACGTGCTCGTAAGACAGAAGACGTGCGACCGTACAGTAGAAATGGTCGCACGTTTATGGCCACCTTCACACTGGGGGCAGTAAATTCCCCAATTATTTTGGTATTCAATGAAGTGTGCCTCCTCACATCAGTGGTCTGTGGAGACATGCTCCGTTTTAATTGGTGGCCAATAAGAAATTGTCCTCTTATATTGACAGCCGACATAAATGCCCCTGTTACATTGTTGGTCTTTGGAGAGGTTCCCCAAATATGTTGGGGATCAGTGGAGAAGTAACCCCTAACTTGATTTAGTAAAGTGCCCACCTAGGAAGGAAAGGAGGAGAAAAGGAGAAAATGCTGCCATTGCTGGCAGACGTCAAGACCATTGTTGCTACTTAAATGTATCATCATTGTTTCAAACAAAAAATAAATAATAGATTAATTAAAAATATACTAATTGATGTTTCAAAAGCATCATGAGCGTAGAATACATATTGTCATTGTTAGTCAGTGGCAAATAACATGTTTTTTGCCACTTGTTTAGTAAAACAAAATGCATTGCCAACTACAGGTATACGTAGAAACCAAGCAGTTCATTAAAAATGCTAGATCCTCTGCTTCACTAAATTATGTCTACCCTCAGGTTAGGTACAGCGAGTGAGCAAGGGGGCTAGAGGGGGAAGTTGTGACACCAACGAGGGGGTGATGTTCCAGCAGCTCCACCTTCTGCCCTCTGTAAACTCCCATCACTTGGAGGGGGAGGAGTGGCCACCATGGGGTACACATGTTTCTCGCAAGTGCTAAGCAACCTGAAGATTTTCCCAACAGCAGGGGCAAGGAGAAAGCAACATCACAGGGGACTGAAATGACTGAGATTTACCCTGGGAACTAAGTACCTGCCTAGGTCATCTTGTGGTTGATCTGGTTTTGCTGCACTCCCGCCCTTCAAATATCAATGGATAGAAACAAAAAAACAATAGAAATATAAAAAATCAGCAGCCAAAAAATCGCTAAGAGGTAAAGGGGAGAAAGGTGTTAGTTAACCATTATCATCCCTAATTAAGTCTTAATAAGGGGTATAGTAAGGGGAACAGATTTTTTTTTAAAAGCATGTATAGTGCATTTTCATGCGTTTTAATGCATTTTGTTGTGGGCAAGCATGGATCAGCTCACAGTTAGTACCCCAGGATGCATATTTTCTTGGCAGGCAGGGCATTAGGAAAGATTGACCTGGTAACCAGTCCAAGACATTACCCTAGCAATAAAACAATTTTCCTAAATATACATTAAGGGAAAATATCAGAAGAAGCCCTTACGGTCAATGTTGTTAATTTTAAAGAACTCCCATAACATATGTTCAGGGAATTTGCAGGGGTTGCAGAAATGGTAACTATTAGGTTTTACTATTGCCCATACCCTTCATCCTACTGTGAAATGACTAGATGTTGACAGAAGTTAAACTGCAAAGCTAGGCTGTTTTCAGCTTGGAAGAACTGTCTCAGCCAATTTATAGCAAACATTTAACGTTTATTCTTCACTTATCATCTTCCTGTGCAAGTCTGAATCTGATTGACTGCTATACATGCCTTCAGTTATATATATACAGCCTATTATGCTTTTTATTTCTTATGATCACAACACACAGGATTCCATAGTCATTTTAGTCTCAGGGGCTGTACAGAGAAAAGGTTTTATAATAAATGTATTTGACCAGTTCTAAAACACTGAAAACTAATCAGAAGCGCCAAAGGTTGACCAACAAATAATAGGTATAAGCAAGCCAGGATTACTAGGGGTGCTGCCCCACTTCAGCCTGGGGAGCTGCAACACTATGGGAGAAAACAAAAGTTCTAAAACACTGTATGAAATCAGTGGGGATACAGAGTGTTTAGCTGGCAAGGTTCAATATAATAAAACAATATAATCAATAGAAGATTGTTTTATCTTTGCCCCTTTAACAATAAGTATACTTCCATCCAACAGTAACCATAAATGTTTGGGGCGGGAGACTTTAAACATTTTTTTTTTAGTTAATATTTATTGCTGTCACATAGGGGGCTAACAGGCCTTCAATGTGATAAAACATGGTGGTGATATGTTCTCTTTAAAGGAGGCATTAGGGGTCTATTAGACCCCTATTGTCACCTTTGCACTCCAACTTCTTCCCCAGCCAAAGCGGCCAGGAAATGACAGCTCTGAACCCAAAATCATTATCACTTCTGGATTAATTCCATGAATGGGAGATAACCTAATGGAAGTTTGCTGGTCTCCCTCCCCTCTTGCAGATCCCACCTACTATACCGGTCCAGGGCCTATAGGAGGGGCAGCGGAGCCCGGGATACACGTCAGGGTGGTCGTACAAGGGGGAGGGAGATGCGCATCTGCCAGTCGTGGAAATTATCGAGTTGCTTTACGGTTGTTGGCTTTACACATGTAAGCAGCCTCCTGGCTGCTATAGCAGGCATTTTGAAGAGATTGCAGGTGACACAGGAGTGTAAAATTGGCCAGCAGCAGGACTTTTTTTTATTAAGGCTTGGCCCTAATTTACTAAAGACAAAGAGCACAGGCTGGGGCTTTACTATAAGAATTAAGATGCTGTAGAAAGTACAGCAATGTGACATTGGCCAACAGTTTTAATCAGAAATAATAGGCCTAACCAATGTATGCCTAACTATTATTTTATCTATCTAGCAGGGTGTGGGGAATGTGAGTAAAATAATGTTAGGTGGTTTAGGTGCACACTGTTCTTGCACTTAGTATTTTGTACTTCAAAATGATGCAGCGGCACCCCAAGCTTATAAAAAAAGACCCTATCGACATGAAAAACTCATAAGCTTTAAGGGTAGACTTGCAACAACAACAAATAAACCAAAGCCATTCAATCTAAAATAGTCTCTATTAACAAAAAATACAACTAACAATACCCCCAAAACAAAATCAAAAACGCAAAATGAACACCCCTTGAAACAAAAGCCCATTTTTAAATGGAAGTCTTGCCTGTTAAAAACAATGTTTGCTATGGACAGGACAACAGCTTAAACTAACTGCTGACCTCAAGTCAACCACAAAATAAAATAAAAGATTAAAAAAGCCCACACGGCTAATAAAAAAGGCAACAAAGGGGTACATTGCCCAAAAGGCTAGCAATCAGCTTGAAGCTACCTTCCTTATCCTGTTGCCCTAGATACTTGCCCATTAATACAACCCAGATGAAGATATCTGGTTTTAGGAAAGACACCACGGCCTTAGTAATCATATTTCAAGGATTGTTTGACAATGGCACCATTTACTTTTCAGTCATCTTTAGAAAAGTTAAAAATTGGAGTTACGTACCTGGTAACTCTGTTTCTAGGAACCTTCCAGGACAGCATTAGAGAGATAGGCTCCTCCCACCGGAAACAGGAAACACATCACCCACACCTAGAATAAAAAGAGTACCAGCCTAGCACACTTCAGTTAAAACATAAGAACCGAAGGATACCACATCACTAACTCCGTCTCATGGAAGATGTACACATACAGAATTTATACATATGTATATATGTACTTCAATCTCACAAAGTACGGCATCTCGCAGCAAGCCACACCATTAATTGGGTGGGAATCCCTGCTGTCCTGGAAGGTTCCTAGAAACAGAGTTACCAGGTACGTAACTCCAATTTTCTCTAGTCACCTTCCAGGACAGCATTAGAGAGGATAAACGAGCACCATACTTACAATTCAGGGCAGGACCATGGCTTGCAGTACTTTCCTTCCGAAAGCCTGATCTTGGCTTGACGTCAGATCCACTCTATAGTGTTTGACGAATGTAGCGAAACTGGACCAGGTTGCTGCTCTGCAAATTTGATCTGGGGTAGCCCCCGCTCTTTCAGCCCAGGAGGCGGCCAAGGCCCTTGTGGAGTGTGCCGTCACCTGTTGTGGTGTTTTCAGATTTTGTAGATCATAAGCTTGGTGTATAGCCATTTTGATCCACCTCCCTATGGAGCTCTTAGATGCTCTTAGCCCCGACTTAGGACCAGAAAACAGCACAAACAAATTATTGGACTTCCGAATCTCCTTGGTCTTGTCCAGGTATTCCAATACGCATCGACGTACATCGATGCCCTGTAGCGCAGCCTCCTTTTCATTTGCTGGATTGGCGCAAAATGATGGAATTACCACGTCTTGGGTCCTATGGAACACCGAGACAACTTTTGGGAGAAAAGCTGGGTCCGGTTTTAGAATAATTTTATCCGGCAAAATTCTGCAGTATGCGTCTAGAATTGACAACGCATGAATCTCACTGACCCTTCTGGCTGAGACCATGGCCACTAGGAGCGCCGTTTTTAACGTTAACGTCTTCAGTGAACATTCACCTATTGGCTCGTAAGGGGTTCGCAAGAAACCCCGTAGGACCACCGACAGGTGCCAAGTTGGGAAATGATTGTTACTTGGGGGCTTTGCTCTGGCTACATGCTAGCACGTAGGCCTAGGAAAAAAATAACAAACGTTACGATGTCCTGCTCGGCCGGAGGAAACACAAAATAACTGAAGTGTGCTAGGCTGGTACTCTTTTTATTCTAGGTGTGGGTGATGTGTTTCCTGTTTCCGGTGGGAGGAGCCTATCTCTCTAATGCTGTCCTGGAAGGTGACTAGAGAAAAATTGAGTATCGTTTAAGAAGATCTTCAAGCAGTAGTAAACTGCTATGTGAAAATCATGGCAGAATTATAGGAAAGGTGGATATAATGATCAAGGGGAAAAGAATAATAGAAATAATATACCTTTTCTAATGGGTTTTGACCTACAATAAAGGATTCACGTTGTTAACACTTCTAAAGATCTGCACTGTGGGGTACAATATGAAAGGAGGTGGTGAATAGAAGCAAAGACCCTGGGATACCGAATGTATTTCAATGCGTGATTGTACAACAAACTTTGTAAGCTAATGGCAGGCAATAATAAGAATTTGATTTTAGTTTGAGTTAAAAGAGAAATATACCTTTCCTTTAAATAGGTCAAAATCTCTTTTCATTAGAGAGGCCACATGCAACACCCTGTTAATCTTGAGAGTTGCTGACTATAGTTTATGACAGAAAGGAATGGAGCTTCAGTGAAGTTCCCTCACTGAAGTGACATAAGGCAGAGTTAATACATTATATTTTCTAATTACTCATTTATGTCAATGATTTCAAGTGTAGTCCCGAGCAGAGGTAAGATTGATCCATCACAGACAGAATGTTCATGGCTTACATAAATGCTAGTAGCTACTGTTTTGAATACGACTTCTTCATTTATTTAAGCAGTG
>NW_017306386.1:393644-437004 GCF_000935625.1 Nanorana parkeri | reverse complement strand
CTGATATTTGCAAGGGTCACATATAATATTTAGAGATTGTATTGCTACAAAAGCTGTCAAAGAATGTAGACATGCATCATGAGTTGGTCGGAGATTTAGAGCATACTATAGGATTTGTTGGAGATTGCAGAAATGCTTCAGGAGATGGGAGACACATTTTAATAAATTTCCGTCTGCAAGATCCATCATAAAAGATCAAAAGGAAAAAAACATAAAAGTTGAAAGGGATGGACCGTAGAAAAAAAAAAAGTATAGTAGTGTGAATGAAGTAAACTAAACCATCTAACTACTCAAAGCCAGTCTAAATTATTTTCCTTTACCTAGGTGCTTACTGTTTTCTATAGGCCAAATGCAATCCCAGGGTATTGGAGTATAACAGTACTGACACTGGAGGGATCAAATACCCTTTTCACTGTACAAATGTGAGAGTGACGGAACAGCATACATTCCATTACATGCTGGTATGCTGGTATGGAAAAGGTGCAACAGATTCCTCCATCTACACTTAACTGTGTGGATGGAGGAATCTCCACCTGGGCCAATCTGTTGCACTTTTTCCATCTGACCACAGAAAATCTGCAGATAATTGTAAGGTGTATGGGCACCTTAACAGGTTCAGGGAACAACCCAAACAGGGACAAGAGAAATAGGAAACAGAGGTGTTCCTTAATTAAAGGGCTGCCTAAAAGGCCGACTGCCAAAAACTGGTATTGGCAAAGGCCTGAACATCCACCTGCTAGAACTTGACAAAAGTGTGCACCAGAAACCAGGTGGCAGCATTACAGATTTGGGAAACCGAAGACTGATCCTGAAACACCCAAGAAGCACTAACATTTATAGTGGAGTGTGCAGTGAGCAGACATGGAGGAGGTTTCCCCTTCAGCTCATAGGCCTGTGAGATGGTGTAACGAATCCACCTAGCAATAGTAAATCAGAAAGCTGGTTGCCCCTTATGGGGATCCCCAAGGATGACAAACAGAGAGTCAGGCTGCTGTCGCAGAGAGGTGAACTCTAACTGCCTGAACCACATCCAAACAAACAGTGGAGGGAAATTTCCTTAGGATGCCTTGGTGCAGGACACAAGGATAGCAAAATGATGTCTTGGTTAAGGTGAAAGGCCGAGGCCACCTTATAAAAAAAAGGAGATGTTAGGCCTCAGCACAACCATATCCATATGAACGACCAGAAAGGGCTCTTTGCAGCTCAAAGCTGCTAATTCAGAAACATGCCATAGCAGAAGTAATGAGGAGGAAGAACACTTTGCAAGTAAGGGTAGAGGGATATCTCTGAGGAGGAAGAACACTTTGCAAGTAAGGGTAGAGGGATATCTCTGAGTGGTTCAAAGTACAGCTTCTGAGGCACCGAAGCCTTAAGGAAAGTTGGGAAGGCCTCTGTCCTTCAACTGCCATGTTGTTAAAACCAGTGCTTGTGACAGTAGGTCTGAACCATCTGGAAGTGCCCACAGAGAATCCCCCAGGAGCTTGACTACGTCCACATACCAGGGCCCCCTGGGCCAGCCAGGTGCAATGAGGATCACTGGAATGCCCTCTGTCTTGATCCTGCAGAGAAGGTGAGTCAAAAGCTTCAGAGAAGTGATTGCATAGATCAGTTTCTGCATCACAGAAACAGTGTCCGCAGAGGTGGTAGAACCTTTGCCAGAACCATGATCAGGTAGTGAGGCCACCTGAGCTCAACATCTCAGCAACCACACACCTCTGAACTCATGACCAGTGTTGAGTGGGTGCCCAGATATTGAAGGCAGAATTTGACCCAGGCCTGAGAACAGTGCGCAGTGCTGTAGTGTAGCAGTAAATATTCTCCCTCTTGTGTCTGTGCAGTTGCAGAGCTGAGAGAAGGTGTCTATCACCTAATAACTGAGGCAGGCTGGAAGTGGTTATGCAGAGCTGTCTTGCAGCTTTGATTGATTTGCCACGGTCCAATCAACTGAAGGTAGCTGCATAACCTTATAGTTAAAGGATTTAACCCTTTGTGTCCTGTGATAAACAATCAAGAAATCCAATTTTAATTTGACTGACTCGGTCATCTATTATTTAAAATTCCAAAACATTCTGCACATGTGCAGCAGGCTGTTGAGAGTTTATAACACTACCTATAGAACGCAGCATCCTATGGTCTTGCATGAAGTATGTTATTGTTTCTCTCATTAACAGACAATGGAGAAGCCGGGGTTGTAATCCTTTAACCCCTCACAGTCCCTCCTAACATTACAAAGAAAGATAAGCCAAGTTGATGTTAACCCTGAATAAGGCAAGTCGAAACCCTAACCCAGGTAAAAGCATTTTAAACTACAAGAAGCATTTTTTAAAGCTTATGCTATGTGAATGGGAACATGTATATGTATAGTTTGTCATTCCTGGTAAGGCATGGTAATTATGAGAAAATACTTGGCAGGAGGAGTTCATTACACTTTAAAAAAACCTAAGCCTTCCTTGATAGAATATCAATAAAGGATTGCAAGCATTAGGATTAGAAAGAAGAATTTGAAATCCTACCATAGGATTAGAAGTATCTGTGATCCCGTAATCAGTTCAGTTGTGTACAATAGAACTCCAGCCAACATGTTTTGGATGGGCTAAAACTTATTTCAGGTTATTAGTTTTCTCTTCAGGAGATTTCCCATCACATTATGTATCAGTGACAGTAACCAAGAAGATCTTCTCAAACTGCCATTGCGGACCTCATGAAAATGCAAGCTCATTGGCTTAGGTTAGTTAGGTACCCAACTGAAGTACCTTCAATTTGTTGAGTCACTGAACCAAAAGAAGCATGCAGATTAGGAAAGTTAGATGTTACTATTTGCGCACATGTTCTGGATCATGAGTCAAACTATTAAATTTCATCACCAGGATAATATTAGCCCCCTCCCATCCTTCTAATTGATTGCTGCATCAAAAAAAACATGAGTTGATTACCTGATAACTCTGTTTCCAGGAATCTTCCAGGACAGCCATCGAGATATAGGCTCCGCCTGCCTGCAACAGGAAACACATCAACCACATTAAATAAAAAGACTCCTCCTTCTATCCCAAGTCAGTAACCTCTAGGACCGAAGGCTACCCCATGTACTACAGTATCCCCTCCACCATCCAACCACGGATGCCCCCTGGATACACACCAAGGGCGGGAACTGGCTGTCCTGGAAGATTCCTGGAAACAGAGTTATCAGGTAATCAACTCATGTTTTCCCCAGTCATCTTCCAGGACAGCCATCGAGAGGATCAGTGAGGACAAATCTTACCTCTTAGGGTGGGACCACAGCTTGCAGGACTTTCCTGCCAAATGTCTGGTCTTGTTGAGTCATAAGGTCCAGCCTGTAGTGCCTGACGAATGTCTGGAAGCTGGACCACGTGGCTGCTCTGCAGATCTGTTCTGGAGTAGCCCCCGCTCGCTCTGCCCAGGACGTAGCCCATGCTCTAGTCGAGTGCGCCGTGAGTGAACCTAGCAGCACCAAGCCCTGTGCTTTGTAGGTGTCAGTTATGACCATTTTAATCCACCTTGCTATCGTGCTTTTAGTGGCCCTGTTCCCCCTAGTGGGGCCCCCAAACGTAACAAAGAGGCGGACGATTGCCGCCAAGGTTTTGTGACTTGGAGGTACTCCAAGACACACCTTCGAACATCAATACCCTGCCACTCCCATTTGCCCCCCTGCCTGTTTATGTAGGCCACTGCCGCGGCGTTGTCCGAGGCCACTGCCACATAGTGCCCGGCTAACGTCTCCCGGAACTGGCAGAGGGTTAGCTCTATCGCCTTTAGCTCTCTCCAGTTTGACGATTTGAGGCAGCCCGCCTGCTCCCAGGCTGCCTGCCAAATGTACTCCTGGCAGTGAGCACCCCAACCCCAGGCACTGGCATCCGTCGTGACCACAAGTGGTGTTGGCTGACACCAAAGTCTGCCGACTGAGAGGTTCCGACAGTCCATCCACCACAGTAGTGAATGCTTGATTTCCTCTGTGATGCGGACCCCCTTGTCTAAGTCCTGTAGTCGACTCCCCCAAACCCTCAACAGCCAATTTTGTAATGGACTTGAGTGGAATTGTGCCCTGGTAACAGCTGGGACGGTAGACGTCATGAGACCGACCATTCTCATTACCGAGCGGACTGAGGCTGTGCTCTGTAACTGCAGTCTCAGCGACTCCTCTATCAAAAGAGACACCTTGTCTTCTGGTAATGTAATGGTCATGTCCCGGGTATTGATCCAATAACCCAGGAACTTCACTCTCTGTGCGGGGACCAGTTGTGACTTCTCCCTGTTCACCAACCAACCCAGACTCTCCAAGTGCAGTATAGCCAGCTCCAGTTTTTGTTGGAGCACCAGCTCTGACGGGGCAAAAAACAAAAGGTCGTCCAAATATGGAATAACCCCTACGCCCCTTAACGTCAGAGGCGCCAGAGCCTCTGCCAGCACTTTGGTAAAGATTCGAGGTGCTGAGGAGAGGCCAAATGGCAGAGCCCTGTACTGGAAGTGCAGGACGCCTGCCGGACCCCTTACTGCAAACCGCAGTAGATATTGTGACGACTGTCTTACCGCTATGTGAAAATAGGCGTCTCGCAAATCTATGGTCGCTGGGGAACGACCCTGGGGCCAGCAACTCTCGTATCGAAAAGATCGATTCCATACGGAACCTCTTGTATAGTACCACTTTGTTTAGAGGCTGCAGATTGAGAATCAGTCTGCATTTCCCCGAAGGCTTTATCCTGGAGAAGATGTGCGAGTAAAACCCCCTGTTCTCCTCCGAAGGCGGTACTCTCATAATGACCCCCTGGTCCCACAGCTCGTGAAGGGCCACCGTCATTGCCTCCGATCTCCTCCGGTCTTTGGACAGGGAAGTAATCAGAAGCCTCGCCAGGGGCCGCTCCGTCAGCTCTATTTTGTAGCCGTGCAGTACCAGCTCCAAAATGAATTTGTTGCTGGTCAGCTTCCCCCAGAGTGGGAAGAATTCCCCCAATCTTCCTCCCACCCTGAGCAACCGGTCATTGCAGTTTATTGGGCTGCTGAGGGGGGTTAAAGAGGAAACTGCCTTTAGACTTCCCTTTGTTCCCTTTGCCCATGGTTTAGATTGGTCCTGCTTCTTGCCATAGAAGCCCCTTTTTTCTTTGCGGAAATTCTGCCCCCTTTGTCCATGAAAAAACTTCTTCCCCTGCTGCTTGGGCGGTAGTGGGAAGCCTTTTTTCTTATCTGCGGACCTATCCAGCACTGCCTCCAGTTCTTGGCCAAAGAGCAAGTCACCTTTAAAAGGCAACCCACACAGCTTCGCTTTGGAAGCTGCATCCCCCAGACCAAGTTTTGAGCCATAACGCTCGTCTGGAGGAGTTGATCAAAGCTGTAGTCCGTGCTGAGTACCTGACTGCTTCAGCCGAGGCGTCCGCAATATAAGCGGCAGCTTTACTCAGCACCGGGAGGGAACCTAGCAACTGGGCATGTTCCGTACCAGACTCCAGGTGGGTTTGTAGCTGATTCAGCCACACACCCAAAGTCCTGGCCACACAAGTAATAGCCAGACCAGGTTTGAACCCAGCACTCGCCGATTCCCATCCTTTCCTGAGCAAAGCCTCCGCTTTCCTGTCCATCGGGTCTTTCAAAGCCCCCATATCCTCAAAAGACAGGTCAGTCTTTTTAGAGACTTTCGCTAAAGAGGCATCTATCTTAGGACATTTGTCCCAAAGACCTGCATCTTCCTCCACAAAGGGGAACCTGCGTTTATGACCAGCAGAAAAAAACATTCTCTTTTCTGGGTGCTGCCACTCCACTTGGATCATGTCCCAGAGTGATTTGTGGACCGGGAAGGTGCGTCCTTTCTTAGTCTGAAGCCCCTTATATAGTTTGTCATGCACCGAAAGCTCAGTGGACTCTTCCTTAATATCCAGAGTATACCCTATGGCTTTCAACAGCTCATCTGTCTCACATGATGGAAAAAGGAATTTCGTAGCTGAACTGCTACGCAACTCCCCTTCCGACTCATCGTGATCCTGTGACTCATCCTGAGATCCCGAGGATTCACTGGGCGCTTGCTTGCTCACTATGCTCTCTGTGTATCCCGTAGAGCCACCTGCCCCCGAAGTACCCGGTAAACTAGTCTCCACTAGTGGACTCACTGGGGTCTGGAGCGCCGACCTGAAAGACTGAAATGTATTAACCATTTCCTCTCTCATTGAGTCCAAAAGCCCTTTAAACATTCCGGCTGACTCTTTAGCCACTATTTTTTCTAAACACACTTTGCACAAGGGTTTGGACCATGAAGCTGACATTTTTGCAAAGCAAGAGGCACACTTCATCCCTTTTGGGCGAGAGCAACCTGCTTCAGCGAGGGGCTTGTCCTCCATGGCTCTGACCTGCGTAAGACAAGAGTGATGCCATCAGCCAGTGCTCTGCCCGCATGCAAACCATGTTACACATAACACTACCCAGCTTGTCCTGTAAACAGGCCCCCAATACAAGCCGGGTAAAGGAAAGGGGAGAATCTCCAAAGGAAACTCGCCTACCTTAGCGCCTGTGCCATGCTCTCCCACATCTGGAGTAGCAGCACCCGGTCCGGCATCTGTGGGCATCTTGCAGCTCACTGCCGACCACGCTATCGGCCCTCTCCTGACGTCCCCACCGGCCGTATGTGGCCTTGGTCGGTTATGGTCAGTGTACAGCTGATGAGTGGAGCAACCCACTTCACCGTTCACAGGACACTACTGCCCAGCTGGTCGTGGCCGAGTGGCGTCTGCTGTCTATCTGAGCTCAACAGCTCCTTATGTGTCTTCGGCGCGAGGCTACTTCCGAACCGGAAGTGGCGCGCCGGAAGTGCGTCACCGCATCCGACGATGTGACACGCGCTACAGGTGGCGCCTGCGCCGAAGAGTGACGTCACTCACCACATTCCACAGCCTTTACCGACACTAGCAAGGGGCTAAGAGACGCTGCAGCCCTCCGCGCGAGGCCAAAACCCCCGCGCTGACTGCCACCGCTCCCCCTACCAACAGGTAAGTGCCCCTATGCTGCCGAGGTATCCGGGACCCTGGCCTACAGCCCCACAAGCTGCCTCCAGGCCCCGTACCACCTAAAATGCTGCCCCTGTTGTCGCCAGACTCCTGTCCACAACAGGGGCTCACGCACACTCCAGGTCATTACACCTTGCCACTGCTGTACACCAGGGGGGGCCACCATCTGGCGCCTACTCACGTGCAGGAGGATGGTTGCCTTCCCTGAGTGATGGAAGGGAACCTTGGCCAAGAATCGGGTGGGGGTCCGATAGGGAATCCCTGTAGGCACTGCAGCAGGTAATCCTGGAGTAGGTCCCAATGCCTAGCAGGGTAAGGCTCAGCCCTAAAGCAAACCAACATGAGCCCTAAAAAATAACAAACATTACGATGTCCCTGTGTAGCCGGCGGAAACACAAAAAAACTGACTTGGGATAGGAGGAGTCTTTTTATTTAATGTGGTTGATGTGTTTCCTATTGCAGGCAGGCGGAGCCTATATCTTGATGGCTGTCCTGGAAGATGACTGGGGAAAAATCTAAATGCCCTTTTCACTTACCTAAAGCAGTCGTCACATAATGCTCAAGGCTAGGTCTTCTCTCCTTTGTTTACTTCCAGTGGGGTCCTTCTTCAGGTGTCCATGTCACTGCCTGCTTGATGTGGACACTTCCTTTTGGATGTCTATTGGTTGGGTCCTGTACGGATTCAGAAGAAGAGTAATATCATCTTGAAGGGACTCTTGGGGACCGGTCGGTGAGGGAGCATCTGAAGCATTGGACTAAACCTTCCAGGATGGGTAACAAGGGGGTGGGAGGGAGTTTATATTTTGTCTGGAATGTGGCTTGGAATAGGAAGATGGGCATTATAACACCCAGACAACTAGCATTTTCAAACAGCATAGGTCAGCTCTGGAAGCCTGAGTTTGTGCTGGTGCTTAGAGACATATTCCAACAGACTAAAGGCTGTAATTAAAGCAAAAGGTGGTTCAACAAAATACTGGCACAGGACGGTGATCCTTTTTCCAACTCAGTGGTTCTCTTATTTCATTTTTTATTTTCTCTGACATGTTGGTGTTATATCTTTCACTTGGATGTTATAAGTTGCACTGAGTAAATACAGCTGGATAAAACAAAAATTGTGTCTGCCTTTATTTCAGGCTGCAAGGCAACAAAATGTGATTATTTTAAAAGAGGGGGTGGGGGGTGATTCTTTTCTATACCCACTGTATACAGTAGATAGTTCATAGACAAGTGAACCTCGCGAATGTAGTTTCTTCCTACTCATCACTTTCTACCACTCTAAGCCTACTTTGAAACCCGCATTGCATGTGCCATAAGAAACATGGACCTTCAGTCTCCAGCATGTCTCAGCTTATGCACACAATTTTAAAGCAGGCTCATTGCCGATGTAGACCTGGTTTTGTTTGCTTACAACGGGTTTTGCATTTCCATACAAGTCCATTAGAATGCAAAAGCCTCTTGAAGCAGGTCAAATGCAAGTCAGGAGGTCAACTGCAGGTCAGATTAACCTGTCAAGTAATTGGGAATGATCTTAAAAGCTTCTTAAACTGCTGCAAACTAATGCCATTGACACAAAGCCAAAGTCTGTCAACACAAGCCCTTAGAGTGGACAAGCTGAACTCTGTAGAAATGGAAATTCCATCATTGTATCATATTGCATCATATTTAAGTTTTTCAGAGAAACAGAGTCTGTAGTACACTGATCCTTGGAGTTGTCCTTTACAGCTGCCCTCAATGTAACCAGTAGTAAAAATGTACCTTCATAGCCACTAGCAATATCTTCATTGTGCATCTTGCTTAGCAATGCACAACCATTCATGGGAAATAGTGCTGGATGGGCAACATGCCCACAGCTCATGCACATTGCTCACTCTATTCATTCTTATGTGAGGAAATGTATGCTTATGAATTACTGTGTCTGCTAGAAGTACGGCCACATTCATAGCTATGAATAGGGTAAGCGGCTTCCATGTGCAGTGGATACATGGGCTGGCAAGGACTGTTTAATACAAAAGGCTGTGTTGACAGCCAAGTACACACTATGGTGATCTCTGAAGAGGGCTGGAGGTATTTAACACTGCTAGGTACAAGGAAGGAGGATAGGGAGTTATAATAGACCACTAAAAGTGAAGCTGTCCTAAAGGTGTACTAGAAAAAAAGATATTGAATACTCATTGCTAAGTAACAGACTGAGTATCACAATCACATTGGATATTTTTTAATTTTGGATAGAGCAAGGATAGAAAGGTAGCACATTACATCTTAAATCCATGACATGCGTACAATAAGAGCACTGGATTCACATATTGCAGTAGAGCAGTCAGCCCCAGAGTTTCCTTTCACCCAGATGATGGAAACCAATTAAACGGTTATTACTTACAGCCATAGATGAGTCACCATGCTTGAATCAAAGTAAGAATTTGGTGCTGTAAATGAAATCTTTATGGGAGCTGCCTTCCATAACATTGACATCGCTCATCACTATGGAAACACAGGTTCAACTCCTAGACCTGATTAAAACTGGAGGAATAACTCTCCAGTCCCTTTCTATGTGGAGTGTTCAGTGTTCATGATGACCTTGTGATAAATTGTAGAAGGTAGGACTGATTGAGCATCAAGTGCTTTCTGATTTCCCACAAATCTTACTGTAATGAGTAAGTTTGAGGCATTTTTGTAACACATCAGCATTTTTAGTTTTAAAACACATATATTGCATGAGGTCAGAGGCCACTCAGCCTTTTGTTTTTCTATTACATTTAGAAATGTCCTTCAGTGCCGTCCGTCCGTTTTTCTACTACGGGCGGACGGCAAGAGGTTAACCTCCCTGTCGGTATGATTTTTTTATTTTTTTCATGTTATTTTTCGGTCTATTTTTTTTTTGAATTTTTTTCGTCTTTGTCATTTTTTTGTATTTTTTTTTTAATATTCCACCGCTTCCGCCCCCTTTGCGACGCGTACGCTCGCAAGGGACGGAACCCGGAAGACGGCATCGGCCGCAGAACACAGCGTGGCTCGAGGGACAAGGTAAGTAAATGCTATGCGGCTTTCCCGAGTGTAGCTCGGGGTTACCGCTTATGGTATGGAAAAGTAACCCCGAGCTACACTGGGGAATACCACCAGGGAGGTTAAACTGCATTTCATCACTCAACTACTAAAATAGATTTGAAGCTCAAATTTCAATTTTCTTTATTGTATTGTAACATTTAGCAATCCTGCTCTGTGGACAAAAAAAAAGTCAGATTTGTTGCAATACTTCCCTGCCCTAGAGCGCTGTCCCAGATTCACTGCTACAGTTATCTAATGCTGGTCCTCTACAGGGTTTAATGAAAAGGTATCACATAGTTCTAATGGTGGCAACTTGCTCTGCAGCTGGGAAAGACCCCAACAATATTGTCTGGATCCACTCTGCTGCCTGATTGACAGCTGGCTTTGCCTCTCTAGAGCCAGAGTCAGCTATGCCTGCCCCCCTCCCCTGTTTGTCCCTCCAATGAGTGCTGGAGGAACAGAGAGGGGAATCCCTGTGGGGAGCCGTGACTGACAGTCATCACTCTCTGCAGGGAAAAGCTGTTAGCTGAGGGATTGGCAGTTTGTGTTCACTCAGTTCTCGATCTATAGAGCCGGCGTGTGACAGCTTCAGTGTCCCATGCCAGCTCAAACTATTGGAAAGAGTATATTTTACTCTGACAGTTCTCCTTTAAAGTAATAGCTTTGTCATTTTAAGATTATTTCCATGAAAAAAAACTTTGGACAAAAGGGTCCAAATTGAGCATGCAAAATAGTCTACCAAAAATCCAGTGCAAGTGATCAACAATTAAGCTGTGATAGTTTACTATTTTTTGGTAGTAAACATTGTAGATAGCAATTATTCTTAATGCCTAAGGGTACAACACTAAGGATATATTTATAAATATCTAACATTAACCAAACATTTCCTGGAGGTGAACTTTCCAGGTGCATGTTTTAAAGGAGTGATTGATTCACCACTAGTAATGATTGGCGAAAGGCACATTCATTAGGTTATAAATGTGACTCTTAAACAAAAAATTCAACATTGTTAAAAGTAGCGAGATGATAATTCGCTATAAAAAAAAAAAAAAAAGTATCTCAAACTTCTCTGATATGCAATTGATGATCAATTTATAACTGCTGGTAAGGGTTGCACATATGACCTGTGCAGGCTGCAATCCACAATGCCACTGCTGCAGAAGTCAGTATCATAAATCAGTTACACTTACTGATTGTAAGAACCAATATATGCAGCAGTAAACTCCTCCTTCCCCCACAGCACGGGGTGAGGTGTAATCATAGGAAATAATGCAATGTCATATGTGCACCATATGGTATAGTCTAGCAGTATCAATAGCTGTTGAGTGGCACCCAAACACCAGGTCTGGAAGATCATACTGAGCCTAACTGCTTGGTACACATGCCCACATTTGATGAATTTGGCTTTGTTATTAAACTGGCCAAAATGTTGAATACAACATTTGAGCCATTCTGGTTATTGCTTCTTCTGGCAGCCCAACCTCTGCCAGGATGACGAGTAAGCTTGTCATCCTGGCACAAGGAGATGCCTGGTGTATTGACACCAGTATAAGGAGCAATGACGTTTTTTGAATAGTGTGGCTTCTTTATACATTTAAAGGAGAACTATGAGGTGAGTGATTTTCACTCACCTCATAGTTCTAGCCAACCTGTGACAATGAGACTGTCACGGCTCTCTGCAGCTGCTCGGGGTATACTGCGGCGTCTCAGTATACAGCTCGCTGTATACTGAGCCTAGAGTGACGGGAGGACGCTAGTTTGTGTCCTCTCATTACCCTAAGGAGAACTATGGGGAAAAGACTTAACCCCATAGTTCTCCTTTAAGTATTGGGCTGCAAGGGGTTGGACGTGCCCTAGTTTGAATGCATCCAGTGCTGATGAGCCAGAAACAAGGTGTGTTTCTGTTGTGCCACCAGAAAAACATTCAGAGTAAGGCAGAAGAGTGGCCAAAAGGAGCTCTTTGCAGACCAGCATCCATGCATAGACAGCATAAAGTATCTGCACAACTCGCCCTATAAAAAGGTCATACTAGCATTTTACAATACTTGTAGATCACTGCATCATACTGGTACTAATGTCAAGTTAGTGGAGAAAGACGGTGTCCATTACCAGTGGTTAAGTGTAAACTGTAGACTACATAGGATATATTTTCTCTACCTAATAAGTAACTAACACGGAACAAGCATGAAGTTACTGCAGCTCTTGTTCCAGGTCAGTGACTCATTAGCTGAAGAAAAATAAGAAATGGCAGACTGTGCTCAGTCTTGCCATGGTGCATGACCTGTGACATGAAACTGTCTTCCACAACCCCACCTCAGTAGCAGAGTTTGGTTGTTCCTCACCCAATTTTAAGCCTCCTGCACAGCTATTTCTGTTTCAGTTAATGACTGTGTTTTAACTTGCATATGAAATTGATGATCATTAGCATCTGCGTGGTATAATTGATTAATCATACACCTGAATCTAATCCTACAAAATCCCTGAGGCTCTGTTCACACCTAGGCGTATCAAAATTGCGCGTTTGTCGTGGTTTTCGTGACGCGGTAAAAAAAACGCGCGTTTCCAAGGGCTACTTGGCTGTATCCCAATGAAAACGCCGCAAAGAAGCTCATGTACCTTTTCAGGAGTAGGCCGTTTTGTAGCGCGTTCAGACGGGCTGAAATACGGCAAGGTGTGAACCATACCCATAGAAAACAATGGGATTTTGATGTTTGAGCGTTTTGTAGAGCGTTCGTAGAGCGTTGAACGCGCTACAAAACGTACAGGTGTGAACCAGGCCTTAGGTGTGAACCAGGCGTTGAACCTACAGGTGTGAACGAGGCGTTCACGCCTAATAAGGTACATGAGCTTCTTTGCGGCGTTTTTGTTGCACGTTTTCATTGGGATACAGCCAAGTAGCCCTTGGAAACGAGCGTTTTTTTTACTGCGAATCGCGGTAAAACCGCGCGTCACGAAACACGCGACAAGCGCGCATATTCGATACGCCTAGGTGTGAACAGAGCCTAACTTTGTGCAAGTGTAAAGGTGCCCATACACCTTACAATTATCGGACTAAACTTTTCATCCGATGATCGAACCGTCGTACGATTTTCGTACAACGGCCCCATCCTGCCCCGATTATCGAAAGGTTCAATCAGCGGTAATTTAAAAAAAACACCTGGACGACTTGCGGTAATTGACCTCAATTATTTTCGTATGCGCAGTGTTAATCGCATGACTTTTGACGGACGGAAACGCCACCAACCATGCAAACATCGTACGATCGACCAAAGTTTTCAAACATGCTTGACCGTCAAAAGTTGTACGATTGTACAGTACTATCGGTCGGGCACTCTATTCACAGGTTACGATTGTCGTACGTAAAGTCAATCACATATGATTATCGTACGATAATCGTAAGGTGTATGGGCACCCAAAAGGTGGCCATACACCTTACAACCATCGCACGACTTTCGTTGTGTGATGGTTGTAAGGTAATTCAAATCTCATACGATCTGCCCATCTTAAAACAGGCAGATCGTACTTGCGATCATCGCAAGCCCTCCCCGCCGCTTGCGCACACCGGCCCGCTCGGCATTTGTTTTCCGAGCACGCCACTAACCCGTGGCCTGCTCGTAAGACAAAAGACGCGCAACCTAAAGGTGGCCATACACTCTACAACCATCGCAAGACTTTAGTCTTGCGATGGTTGTAAAGGAATTAAAAAAACGTACGATCTGCCTATCTTGGACAGGCAGATCGCACTCTCGATCATCGCAAGCCCGCCCCCCTGAGGGGCGGGCTTCCGATGACCGCAATGCTGAACGGGCAGTGTGCGCGTGCGCACACCGGCCCGTTCAGCATTTATCTTCCGAGCACCGTTCTAACCAGCCGAGAATCGTACGATTCCCGGCTGGTTTTCGAACATGCTGGTTCGACAGAAGACGTGCGACCGTACAGTAGAAACGGTCGCACGTCTCCGTTCACACTGCTCGATTATCGTACGAAAAACCGATCGCATACGATTATCGTACGATAATCGTGCAGTGTATGGGCACCTTAACAGTAGAAACGGTCGCACGCCTTCCATACACCTGCCGATTATCGTACGATAATCGGCAGGTGTATGGGCACCTTTAGAATTGATGCTGGTTTGAGGCCAAAGGGTAGTCACACCAAATATTGATTTGATTTTTCTTCTGTTCACCTATTTTGCATATTGATAAAACTGAACAATAAAATATATATTTTTTAAAGCATTCTTACTTTACAGCATTTTTTTTTTGTACAACTGCGTAGAACTTTTGCACAGAACTGTATGTCCATGGAGCCCTTTTGGCCTTTGATGGGCAAATCAGAAAATGACAAAGCTAACAAGTACAAATATTCAAAGGCTGTCTTTATTATTGTTCTTTGGAATTCATCACTATTAGCACTACACAATAATTTACTCGATTTAGAGAATTAGATAAGTAGTATAGGGACACGCCTTTGAACTGTTGACTTAACCTTGAAACTGGCTATACACATTGAAATCTGATTGCAAAGTGTTACCAGTGCCAGTGACTATCCAACTGCATATAAACTGAATGCATTGTTGAGAGATGCAGTGCTTCTACATTTTAATATTTTATAAAATAAATATATTTATGTACAATTGTTCTTTGCCTCCCCCAAAACAGAAAATGCAATGTTTCTAATTTGTGCACTATTTTAAAAGAAACCTGTCAGGACAGAAAAGGCAGCCACGCTAGTTGTTTGGCTGTAATGCTAATCCTCTGGCTTTCTGAGCCATTGATCCAAAACAAGTATGCAGATCAGGAATGTAAACTTTACTGAATGGTTGCTCGATTCTGACAGTGACTGAAAAAGGATAGAATTCAAAAGGATCAAAAATGTAATCCTAGCAACCAAGGATTTAAAAAAAAAAAAGGGAAACCTTTACAAAGAGACAGAAGGGCTGATGTTGCTCACATCTCAGAGAATACTGTTATACTGACCTTCTGGCTTTGACACTTTGACTTTCCTGAGTTGTTTCCTTTATGCAGGACAATAGCCGCAAAAACGGGCATGCTGTACTATCAGGCGAGATGGGCAGTCGTGCAGTTCATCGCAGTTGTACGTTACAGTGCCTGTTACAAACGCAGGTACTTCTTAGCAGCTGGCAATTGTAATATGTTCGGAGGTACTGAGGTCAATAGTAATGTCAAGTTAGTTCCTCAGCCTCATTCATACGACATACGTTTCGACAGACATATACTGATGTTAGGGGGGGTTGTTTTTCTTTTTGTTGGGTGGTACTTGAGTTGCCGCAAGTACCTGGAGGCTACAGTACACGGTCATGCCTATAGGCGAGTATAGCAAGCTCATGGTATCAGCTGTTGGCACGTCATTTCTATTTTATTTGTATTTTTGTTTTATTTTTTGTCCTTAGTGTTTTCTTACCTCCTTCTCTTCTTCTCCCCTCTGTTTCCTTATTTTTCTCTCTTGTTGTAACAAATAGGCTTGGTGGTGCATATCGACTAAGCATGTCTCATGTGTCCGAAAGCGAGGATATAGCGTTTCTACCAGAAACCCCGTCTAGGGTTTCCGAGCAAGGGAGTGCACAGTCGATCAGGGCATGGACTGTTCCTAAACTTATTTTGGAACTTCGGAGGAGAGGCATTCCTTTTGCAGCCTCCGCAAGGAAGGCGGAACTATTTAAGTTACTGTTCCCCCCAGCAGCGGCTAGTGGCAGCTCAGAGCAGGTGTCGTTACAAACCGTAGTGACTTCTCTAGCTAATATTCACACCACACTTAATCACCTCACCACGTCGTTTCACAACTTGCAACATAGGACAGAGAATCTAGAGAAGCAGGTTCCTGCAGTCCCTGCTACCACGACACCAGACGTGGCCAGCACCTCTGCGGTTCTTCCGGGGACTTCCAACGCGGCAGTGTCCGCCGCGGCAGGTACAGTGAAGATTGCCCCTAATATAACGCCAGCTCATTTTGTTCCGGCCAGTTTAAGAAAGGATATTTTAGAAGGGAAAGATGTCAACTTAGCATCCCTACTGATAGCGGCGCACGATGTTACGGATCATAAAGCTTTCTCATGCGGAGAGGTGTCCGTTGTGTTGAAAGCCAGGGACCCCAGGTTAAGCCGTAAACTGACTATACATGAATTCGTGTTAGCGTTTGGCGTTTTTAGAGACGTTGTGTGCTCTGTAAACCCTAATCGAAGGGAAGAGCTGGACGCGTATCTGCATATAGTGGTGGATCTTTCATATAAGTATGGAGGGTTTGCATACTATGATTATCACCGGGCGTTTTCAGCCAAAGCGGCTGCCGGTCTGGCGCAGTTCCAGTTCACCGCCGATTGGGGCAGGGTAGATACTGAACTATTCTGCAGACATTTTGCCGGTCTTAAAGCCCCGGTGTGCACCTCGTGCCAGTCTTCAGCCCACACAGTGGACTGGTGCCCTACGCCAGGGGGGACAGATACGACCACAGCAAACAAACCAGCAGGGTTCTTGCCCAGCTCGACTGCCACAGGTCCGGCACAGTTCGATAAGCTAGGTAGGCCCATACAGTGCTTAGGGAAAGCACAGATTTGTAACAACTACAATTACAAATCTTGTAATTTTCAACAATGCAGGTTGTTGCATATCTGTTCTACATGTTTCAGAGCCCATCCGAAAGTCGCTTGCACGGCCAAGAACGTGCAATCGTCTTGACTAAGCCAGGTGGACGTGGGCGCGTTGGCCTGCTTGCTGAAAGATTTCCCTGATCCAGCGGTTCTGACGTTCCTGACGGAAGGGTTCAACACAGGGTTTCATACAGGCCTGATTACTTTACCACAGGCGACTTTTGAGTGCAGGAACTTGAGGTCGGCGTTGGCTGCACCAGATAGGGTTGATGCACTGTTACAGGCTGAGCTAGACAAGGGTTCTCACACTCCAGGTCAGTATCTTAATTCAGCATGTTAGAGTTTGGGTGTTGTCGCGATGTATGCTATGTAGCTGACACAGGTAAGCAAACGCCTTTAACAAATACTTGTTAAGGCTGGTTTCACACAATTTTCCGGACCCGATCTGGAACGCAGTGCACTAAATTTTTTACATTCTTTTGTTGAGATTTGGCCGCATTCTGCAACTGTCTTATTTTCTTTTGTAGCTTAAAATGGGCTTTCAGGTGCGGTCCAATACATTTTGTACGCGTTTGTGCATTCCAGACCAGACAAAATGAGACACGCAGTATTGTTCTGGCCTGGAATGGACTGCGCTGGTGTGAACAGAGACCAGAAATAGCATAGGGATACATTAGGATGCATTTTGGGTCTGGAAACAATCTGGTATGATCTGGATGTGGTGTGAATGGGTCCTGAGGGTCAGTTAGCACTTATCTGCATTAATGTCCTGGGTTTGTGTACCAAGAGGGTAAGAAGAGGTCAGCAATGGCAGCCCACCCTTTCTTATGACAGCATTCCTCTAACAGCACAGTGCAAACAGCAACCCTGCCTTCATACCCACTGTAAGTAAATGCAAAGCAATGGCTCTTAATTAGTATATTTTGAACCGGAAAATTCTAAACTAGAAAATGTGAAACAAAATGAAAAGTATTAGGAGAGTAAAATATACTCTTTCCAATACACTGCAGCTGTCACATGCAGGCTCTGTCTACCAAGAGGTGACTATCAGCTCACAGTCTGCTCCCTGCAGAGAGTGATAACTGTCAGTCACCGTAGCCCACTATATGCTGACTTTGGGTCACAGGAGTACATTAGTGAACATACTCCTTTGACCCAAAAGAGAAATAAAGCTGAAATAAGAGGTTTGGCTTTACTTTTAATGCTGCTCCCATAAGGTGACCCCTCTCCGTGAAAGCATGGCCCCAGCTCCCCACGAGCGAGCACTCGGCTAGCAGAACTAGGCTTGGCTAACCACGCATGCCCAGTCTCACTCACAGAACACTGAGCTCAGCTGCTGCTGCAAAAGAAAGTGGACTGTGCGGTTAGCAAGCTGCCTTCTCTTAGCTGCATGCTCGTTCATGACGAGGTGGGGCTGTGTATCCAACGGTTGGTCCATCCTGTCACGTAGTTGGGATGGAGAGGGGGGAGGCCACAGGAGCTGCATTAATAGAAGTAAGCATTTTTAAGAACTGGGGACAGTATTTTAAAACACCTTGTAAGTCAATTGAGTCATTTATAATATATATTTTTTTTTTTTTAATATATCGATATGACAATTACATAGGCAAGACAACATGACTCAGTATAATTTAAGTTTTCCTTGGCTAGATCTTTGTGCTCTCAGTTGTACTGGAGTCCTGGAAGTCATATCCAATGCAAGTTTGTTATGCTTTAAATCTATTTCTTTCACAGAGACTTGTAGTTTCTTTGATGTTTGAGTCATGAATGCAAAGCTCTCCATCAGATCTATGATCCCATGTTCCCTGCAAATTTTGTCCAGTCCATCAAACCAAGACAGTATCTTTTCCAATTCTGCCTGCACAGCTTTCTGTTCCTCCAGTTCAGCTAAAAGTGCCTGGGTAACACACTTTTCTCCTTTGTACTGCCTGTGTAATGTCTGGACTTCATTCTGGAGAACATCAAACTGTTCTTTACTGTAGGCGTAGTTTGCATGTATCTCATCTTCACACAGCAGAATATTCCTGGGAATATTAAGTACCAGTTTTAAAAGACAGTTTTCCAGTTTCTGAAACAGGTAATTGAAGCGTTCAGTGAGGAGGGACAGATATTTTTCCGTGCTTTCCCGGATCTCAAAGCTATTTATCCCAGAGTTTGGAAATTTCTCTAGTTTTTTCAGGATGACACTTTCCACAACCAGCAACATGTCAAATAAGTAGTCTTGAAATGAAATGTACAGTCGTAGAATGCAGGTCTGTGGCGTGAACCCAAAATACTGGGTTTCATAGCACATTGGAATAACAGACATTATTGTACTTTTCAAATACCTGTAGACAAAAAAACAGGGGACATTATTACTTTGCAATCATGATACACAAAACAAAAAAGACATATATAATATTTAGGGATGCACCAATCTATCGGTCGCCGAAACATATTGGCCGGAAATGGCACTTTTGGCATAATGCCGAAAGTGCAATTTTCTGGCCAATTCAGCGGTTCATCCATTCTATTCTCTACTCCCCGCTGGGCGCTGCTCTGTGTCCCAGCAGGGAGGAGAGAAACTGAGACAAGCGGCCAAGCGATGTGGGAGGAGAGCACTCTGTGCGGCAGGCGTCTCTCCTCCCACACCGCTCAGCCTTTTGTCACAGATCGGCAGAGCGGTGTGTGTTGGTTGAGACAGGCCACGCTGTCACTGCAGGCTGAGCTCTCCTCCCTGCGCCTCCTGTGACAGCGTGTCAGGAAGGAGAGCGGTACAAACACTCAGCGATCACTGAGTTTGTAAATAATTGAGGACATAGTATGGTTACTATATCCTCAATTATGAATGAATGGGAAGTGATCTACATCACCTTCTGTTCATTCACGATTGTGGACATAGTAAGCATACTATGTCCTCATGTTATGAATGAACAGGAACACTCAAAGAGGATTCCTGTTGATTGACAACATGGGCTGCAGAAAAAGAGATTGAGGAATCTGTGTCCTCAATCTCTTTTTCCATTGTAAAAGGGAAATATAGGGGTTAATATTATTAAAAATAATAAAAAGTTATTAAAAAAAATATTTGAAAAACTTAAAATAAAAAAAAATTCGGTTTTGGCCTGACTTTTTTTATTTCGGTTTTGAAATTTTAATTTCGGTGCACCTCTAATAATATTAATACTAAAATGTAAAGAACACCATACTGCAGATATGGAGCTGCTAGAGTCACTTTCTGCTCTTTTCTGTACAATGGGAACACAACTAATATGAAGTCACTCAGTGACCACTCTCTCCAATACATCATTAAGGTTGTCATACGACACTTTGTTGCGGTCACAGGTTTGTTCTTGTCATGTGTGGTGTTCAGAAACTTTTTACCGTGCTCTGCAAAGGAAAGGCCACTGTAAAAGAAAACAGTTTTGGCTTCAGATAAACTTTAGTTTTGGATACAGTACGGGAGTGTTAAAACCTGCCAGGTTTTTTTTGCTGCCTGTGTCCCATTGGGAAGATTTCCCCTTCACCTCTTGTCCAGTGGACACAAGGAGGAAGAGGAAATCCCCCCAAAGTGAGGGAAACCATCTCACACAGTTGTCACCAAACAAGTGTCCCCATTGGAAAATCCCCTGCTTTTCCTGTTCTGGTTACAACTTAAAATGTTGGACCATCTCCTCACTAGCAGTGTCAGTGGTAATGTTCACCAAGAGAGGTGGAGAAATAATCTCCCAGTAGGACACGGAAACCCCGACAGGATTTCTAACCCTTCCATACTTTAGAACTCAAGGTTTCTCTCTGGGTATTAGGCCTTTGGGGAGGTAACTGTAAACTACACTTACATTCCTTGTGTCCTTCAAAACACTGCAGAGAAATCTAAAAGAAAATTGTAAGTCAGCACACGCCAACAAGGTGGGTATTGTAGTAGCGATGGGTGGGGTTGTTTTACATGAGCAAAACAATGCAAAGTAAGGAACATCACCAGCCCACCAGCATTATTCCCATCAAAAGTATTTGTTGTAATCACTTGACAGAAAAAATATGACATTTCCAGGTCTCAGGAGGATCCCTTTATCAAGGCACCGTCCCAAAACATTGAATTTTTTTCTGCAATTGTGATTACACTAAAAACACATCCGATGGGAATTATGGTGGTGGGCTGATGACATATCTTACCTTGCATTGTACTAGAGTTTATGTGTTTATACTTCCTGTAACTTACAGAGCCGACACTCCTGTTCCAATTATACTGGTTATTCCCACAGCAGTATAGAAGTATAATGCCAAGCAGAGCAAGCATAGTGGATATTTCCCTGCAGCTTTCTAGACAGAATAAAAAGGGAAATTAAGTAACTTACAGGTTAGATTTGCCGTGGACAGCTTTGTGTGTATGTATGTCACTAGACTTTGTCCACAACGTCAGGCCTTTGTGAGTGTGTTATATTTAGAATAAGCTGTAAAATACAGTTGCAGACATAAAACATCTCTTTGCCATTGCTGCCACCTAGTGGAAAGTAGATCTAGTATAACAGACCTGTTCATAATGAATGTTAGTGTTGTATTTTACAGTATAGAAGAATTTGTCTGAGTAGCAGAAACATTTGTATCAACTACACTCCAACTCAACAGAAGGTTTTAAACAAATAGATGTTATGCTAACTGATACCTATTACAGCTGTTCTATTTAGACCCCTTTCACATGGGCTGATCAGGAGAAGATCTGTGCATGGATCCCCTCCTGATCACAGTGGTACGGAGCAGATGTCATCGCTGTGACATCTGACTCCATACAGTTTTTCCCTCCAGCTTGCGATGGAGGAAAAAAAAACGCAAACTGACTTGTGTCATTATAAGGGCAATCTAATGTAAATGGACATGTGTCCGTTTACATGAGATTACCCCCAATCCAGCACGATGCGGTCATGCGAAACGGATCTCTGATCCGTTTGTTTTCCCGGCCGGAGGCAGGGGTAACTGGGTGCAAACGGATGCACGGCTGCCCATAAGCACAAAAGGTTTTTTTTTTTGCATCATAAAGGATAAGTGCACTTAAAAACAAAGTGCAATTACCCTTTTTGCCCCCTTTGCCCTAAATTAACCTTACCCACCCTTCCCCCCCACCACAGATGGATACTTACCTTAAACTGATGACCATGGTTCCGCGGTTTGTTTATATCCAGCTCCACAAGTCTTCACTGTGCTAGCCACACCTTTGCACTAATGCCCCATAGACTTCTGCAGCCGGAGCCTGTTACCTGGAAGTCCCATATGTTTGAGTGTTGTGTGGCGGCAGGGGTGCTGATGATAGTGCTGGGGGGGGGAGGAGGTGCTCCTGACAATGCTGGGGGGTGGAGGTGCTTTGCAGCAGGACAGGTGGTTGTATCAGACAGACGGAGAGCTATGCTGTCAGCAGCTTTCTGTCTGGTCCCACCCAGCTCACCGATGTCACTGGCTGCCAGGAACTCGGCTGGATGACAGCCAGAGTGTCCTGCTCAGCTCCCTGGCAACCGATGACATCAGTGAACTGGGCAAGAAGTCGGAAAGTGCATCCCAGGCTGCCAAGAGCTCTTAGCAACGTGGGACACTGTGGTTGCCCCTCTGCAGCCCCCCTAATGAGATGCCGCCTGAGGTAAACACCTCAGGCTGCCTCATTATTGGTATGGCCCTAACAATTGTGCTGCAAAAATGATAGTATAAATCAAGGCACAAGATTCAAGACAAAAATCAGTAGAGAAGGCTTATTGCACAAGAATGGAAGCAGACCCTGTTGCACAATGCAAGGTCATCATATTCCCCCCCTTGAAAAAAAAATGTAATTTAATGTTAGCATTTCCAAAAAGTACCTGTAAATGTATACATCCCTTACCCAGGTCTTCCACATTGCTGGACCACATCCTTCTGGGTAGATTCCTGGAGAACACAGAGGAGGTACAATTCTGCAGAAGACACTGCAGTCCATTGCAAGAACATCTTGGAAGATTTTGGATGCTCTGTATTACCCAAGATCTAGGCAGAAGGAGGGTGATATCATCCTCACCTAGGTGCTACGACTGAAGACGGGGAGGTAGGGGAATAAAACAAAACGTTTTTCTTTTGAGATACATTTTGCACCTACTAACATTAGGTGATTTTAAAGGGGGAGAGGGCCCAGACAGTACAAGTGGACCGTGCACTTTACTGCTAGGTGCACTTATGATACTTTTTGCTTCACTTAGAAACTTTAAAGACGAACGTTTTCTGAACCTTGCAGTGGGGCTCCACTGCAAGGGTTAAGTACTTGTTTTTGTCTAGGGTTTATTATACCAAAGTTATACTCACCCGAAGCTCTGAGCTGGCCAGCTGTCACAGCGCTCCCTCCATCCTGTCCCCTCTGCAGCAGTAGATTGGAACATTGCTCAGCATCCTCATGTCTACACACTGTGTATAGATGTGATGATTTATGGGACCTTAGACCGCTGCAGAGAAGGGGGAGAGAAACGCTGGAAGGACCAATCTAAGAACAGGTGCAAAATGATCAGGTGAGTATAACTTTTTTTTTTAACCTAGACACAAATGAGCACTTAACCTTTGCAGTGCGGGAGTAGCCTCACTGCAAGGGTTAATTAAAACAAAATTCCCTTCTTTAATTACCAAAGCGCCATAAAATTGTCTGTGAAAATAAAGTCACATGATCCTGCAGGCCTAGTTCTTATTTCAAAGCATGCTGCCTAGGAGGGGCAGATGCATTGGTAGCATGTAACATAGTCATACTGTATGATGGAGCTAGAAATCGCTGAAAACTTAGCAAATGAGTGATTCCATAGAAAATAAATGATGATTTTGCTACTGAGAAATTGCTTTACAGTAAAAATAAAGAAAGAAATTTCCTGTGTAACATCAGCCTTTCCAGTTGTTGTTTTTTTTAGGAAACAAACAGAAGAAAAGCTTGTCCCCCCGCCAGCATGTGGTAGAGAAGGGCCCTTGGATTGGCCTTAGGCCCCTTTCACATGGGCTGATCAGGAGAGGATCCACTCACAAATGGTCCATTTACGCAAGGCTGCCCATAGACTAACATTGAGCACCTGATAGGGTCTGCTTGAAAAACTGACAGGTGGACCCAACTGGACCAGCCGCGTGAAAGGGGCCTTAGGGTTTGACTATACCTTCTTTGCTGTGACTGTGTGTGAGGAAGAGGCATAGAGTGACTCTGCCCGGGATCCGGACTATATAACATGTGCTCAAGACTCACCATCAATCAGCTGTTTCATTTTTACAGCTCCAACATACCATCAACCATAGAGCTGCAGTGCCTTCTCTTGTGTGGCTTAACCCACCTTGGGGAAGATGATGCTTCTATGGGCCACTCTACACCATTGTGTTACAGTAATGTGTGGCAATGCATGTTACATGAGTTTATGTGATGCAGTGCCATTTATTCTGAATGACACCCGACATATATTCCGCTGCAGCACAACGAATTAACCTATGTTGCAGTGCACTGCCAGTAATTGTACATGAATCATTATTTGGTGGGCTCAGCAGCCTAAATGCAATGCATGTTAACATGTGACATGGCTAATGCACCACAACAGTGTGAATGGGCCCCAATTCAGGCAAGTGCATGCATTTTCCCAATCCTGCAATACAGATCAGCTTAGAGCGGTGGCCTGTTTTTGTTTTGAAATAAAGCTGAATTCTGTGATAAGTAAATATTGTCTAAATCAGTGGTTCTCAACTCGTGGGTCCTACTTGACTGCAGTAATAAAAATCTGTTGATTTTACTTCTATTATTCATAGGTGTGTGTATGTGTATATGTATGTATGTATGTATGTATATATATAGCTGAATACTGCACAAGTTGTTTTGTGTAATAAATTAAAATGTTTCAGAACTGAAATTATTTTTGGGTCACGCCTTAATGACCAAGGAAACATGTGGGTCCCGAGGTTACACAGGTTGAGAACCACTGCTCTAAATACAAGCTCCATGTGTATTCTTACTTGAATCTTTGTGTAATGTGTGCATTTCTTAGAGATCTGTGCAGTAATGCAGCAGAAATGCTTCTTCTGTGCAGGAGCTTCCTGTAATAAAGATCAGTCCATATTTCTCTCTCGCCTTGGGCTGGTCTTGTCTCCACCTCCTTTTGTTTTCTGCAGGCAGTGTTTAATGAGTGGAGCCTAATAGGTCCCTCCCACCGCTCCACTTCCTGCATAGCACAGTGATGATGTCCTCATTTTACAAGGTGATATCTGGGTTTGTAAAGGCATTAGGTGCACACACACACACAAAGTGGCTTAATATGTCTTGTGGCTGTTGAGGAATACATTTGAATGAATGTTTTTATGCCCAGTGTTCAGTTTTTAAACTGAATTTGCCTTTTAAACATTTGGAAAATAAGTTTTAGATGAATGGAGCCAAACTTATAAAAAGTTGTTTATAACTCGGGAGCCTTTAAAAAAATTAAAGTGATTGTAGCAAACCTATATTAATACTGTCATTCTGGGGAAAAGGTAAAATAAAAGTGGACTAAAACCATTCTAAGTTATTAAGCAAGACGCTGAACGCGCAATACAATACCGCCTTCGTAGCGAACGTAACCAACCAGGAGCTGGACTGCTTACCTGTCCTTGGTTCGTATTCCAATACTCCATCCAAGCCGCCAACTCCTAGACCATGAGTGGAGCTTCCCGGGCACCAACGATACTCAATAACCGCCTGCGCTCTCTAGCCAATCACGTTTTTCCTACACGTCAACAATAGGACGGCAGAAAACATCAGCATCCGCCATGTTTGATTATGGAAAGCCACTTCCTCTTTATAAAAAAAGAGCCACCTAATAAACAGTACGTTTACTAGTCTATAGACAGCACTTGAATATGTTATGGCTGATTGTTAATTTTTGTCCCTTACTGTTGAATCTAACCATGGGGCGCTCAGTACTCTTTGCGAGTCACAATTGAATTTAGTTGGACTGAAACCAAAGACGCCATGTTTAAGACGGTCAGCCACCAAGAAGCGCGTTCTTCTTTCCGCCAATCGAAGGAGACTAACAACCAATACGCGGACCAATAGCAGACAGACGTGACATGAAAGATTCGGTGGGCGGGAGCGACAGCAGAGAAGACCAATCACAACGACTTTATGTCGTTAGGCTCGCGGTAATTGGCTGAGAAACGTGAAGGCATTTGAATGTGCCTGTATGATGTGTTGGGTCTGGACGAGGCGGAGATGAGAGCGGAGGACGGTGGGAGGCAGCAAGATGGCGTACCAGACTTTCCGACAGGAGTATATGCAGATACCTCCGGTGACCCGAGCCTACACCACAGCCTGTGTGCTCACCACCGCTGTAGTGGTAAGGACTAGCCAGAGCTTCGTCCCCTGCAATGGACATTCGTCTCCTGACACTGCAATTGGGCACTTGCGACTCCTCTTCTAGCTAGTGTCATGTTATACAGTTCTGTGCATTCACTACTGTTGACCACTCCTTGGTCCTGTTAATTACTGAGCTTGCTGTTTTCCCCATTCCTCTGCAGGGTGTCCTTTCATTCATCTGTGGGAGGAAAGGCTTGTACCTTGATAATGGAATGACTGCTGGGACACGTCAGTGTAGGCTAAGGAGCTGTCACCTGTGGCCCACAGGACATACTACTTGAAGGAGGACACGGATCTCCTCTCTAGAGTAACCTGCAGCTATGTGTTTACCTGGGACATGTCCTATACTCATATCACAGGTGGTCTATACTGATATCTATATCTGGTTGTAGAGCTGCAAGCAGTAAGACTTACCACACATGTTACAATTGACTTCTACAGGCTCCTTAAAGCTCAACACACACTACAATCTGATTGTACTGTCTCGTTTAGGTCTATCAACAACTATGCAGCACAAGGGCTTCCCTGATTGGATAGATTAGGCAGGTCCTCGTATTACATTGTTTTGGTAAATCTTAACACACAATCTGTCCCCCCCCCCCCCCCTTTGATACGGGTGCGTCGTGTCAAAATTCCCCCTTGTATAGTCGGGTCCTTATTTGAAGAGGGAAATCTTCCCAAGTGTTACATTGATTAGCAACCACTCAAATGGGAAATCTTCAAGAAGTAAATGTATTCAGCTGGGAACATGCATCAACTCGGGCATGTTCAAATCATATGGGCTCACAGGCCCCTTTTCATAGTGTTTTCAACGGTAGAACCATCTGTGTGTTATCTTGAATTATCTCCCAAAATCAGATAATAGATACATGTACTCATATTTAATTGGGCCATGATCATTAGATGGATTTCCTTGTCTTTGTAAGACTCCCTCATATCCCTCATGGATCCTGTCCATAGGTCCTGTCTTGGCATTGAACCTATTGCACATTAAACCAAGGTCCTTCATATTAAGATTAGAGGACAGCTGTTCATTAAACCAAGTAAAAAAAAAATGTTTATAGATTTTATGTCTAAACTCTTGTTGCCTTAACCCATTAGACCTAAGTGTTCTACATGAACTCTTTCACCTCAACCTACAAAGTTAAATGTTCTACATGAACTCTAGTTAACCTTGACACAGAAAGCTAAATGTTCCACACGTTCCTTATTCATACAACTCATTGTATGTATATATGGTGTTTCCACTATATAATGGTGTACCATATAAATGCAGACTAGCGCATAAAGCATAATTTATAATATGTTCATTAAATATATAATGAAATATTAAGCTAATTTACATAACAGAAGCTTGACTGTGTGATTCAGCAGGGATCATCAGTTTTCCCTATACACTTCTCCCTGTGGGTTTGCCTGCACAGCCATGTCATTCATTATCCATTCAAAGGACTACAAGTCCTATAGTCCATTGATAACTTCTTTCTGCTCTATAACACAAGGTCTGTATCTCGGTATGGACCTGGGCTAAGGGAGTAGTCTGCAGAAGCCTGGGCATTGCATCTGCAGTCCACTGATGACAGTCGCAATGTTTTGCAGGCTCCTCTGGAAGGGGAGTAAGTCTGCTATACATGGAAGTACTGGGTATTTTGTTTGGTAGCTGTGTAGAGTGGTGGGGGAGTGTAGGAAAGGTTACCAGGGAAAGTGGCATTAAAGTAAAACTAAACTCAGGAATTTAAATCTTAAAATACATTCTAGTACCTAAACTATCTTATTTATGTATCACTCGGCTGTAGATCCTCAAATCCTCTCTGAATTGGTGCTGTCACTGTCCTTCTGGAGGGTGGCAACATTTGTTCCCATGATCCCTCTGTGTGTTGTAAAGTAGCCACTGCCCCAAGCTTGCTTCTGTGATGGACTACAATCTCAATACAAATGAGTAAAATGCATATGAAATTGTAGTCCATAATGGGAGCGAGCTTGGAGCGGTGGCTACTTTACAACACACACAGGGGCCATGGGGAACAAAAGTAGCCACCCTCCAAAAGGAAGGACAGTGTCAGCACCAATTCAGAGATGATTTGGGGATCTACAACCGAGTGATACATAAATAAGATAGTTTTGTTTAATAGTTAAGGTACTTGAATGTATTTTTAAGATTTAGTCTCCATTCACACATAGGCATTTGGAGTTCAGCGTTTTCTATGCGTGCAATAAATCAATGGCCCCTGTTCACACCTTTAGCGTTTTGTTGCAAGCTGTAAAACATCTGTCGCTGGAAAAAGTACATAAGCTTCTTTCAGGCAGCTTACAGCGCGTTTGGCCCCATAGACGTCAATGGAAATGGACGACACAAGCGTTTTGCACATTTCTGTGCTCGCTTGCACACTGAAAAGCATTGCGGTCAATCTGCCAGCTAAGACGCTTCTTCATGTGTGTGCATCTAACGTACGTAAAAATGTGCATAACCACACAAAACACGCTAGCCGAAATCGTGCGCAAAAACGCTGGTGCCTAGGTGTGAATATAGACTTGGAGCATCTTGATACAGGAGGAGCAGCTACAGTTAGGAACAGGATGTAATCACTACTCGGTTGCCTTGTAGATGTGTGAGTTGTAACATTTGTGATTTAGTCAGTCCCAGGCTTTGTCTGTGTACCGTAATGTTTGACTAAATGGCACTAAAACGTGTTTTGTCTCTTTTGCAGCAATTGGAACTCATAACACCATTTCAGCTCTATTTTAACCCAGAACTGATATTCAGACATTATCAGGTAAATATACTTTGGTGACTTGAAATGCTTTGAAACCATGACTATGAACATGTAACTTCATTCTTGTAGAAAGTAACACTACAGCATATGGATGAAGGTTTCAGATCTGTAAATTAAGATTTGCATGCTCAGGAAGTTGTGTGACTGTACTGTATGCTTGGACCAACCACTGATGTACAAGTGTTCCTGAGAGACGTACAGCACATGTTTTATAGTTTTTGTAAAAATATGCATTTTCTTTTATATGAGATTGAGGGTCCGTTCACACTTGAGTGATCTGTTGTGGTGCATTCCCACACATGCATTGAGTCAGCTAATTCATTATTATTATCGGGCTGCAATGGATCAAAAACATACGTGGCTATTTTTAACAATGTTAGGTATACGTGTTGCACGCTACAGTACAAACTAACGTCTTTTACTGACGCATGTTGTTACAGTGATAGCGACGTTTCGGGGTCCCGTTCATCAGGCTCGGTATGAAGGGGACCCTGCGTGGCCCTGAAACGTTGCCATCATTGTGACAACATGCGTCAATAACGTTCGTTTGACCAGTTCTTCCGTTGGGCTGGTGACATCTTGCATCTTCGTTGATTCCAGTAGCACCATTCACAATCATTGCAGCACCCACCTCCCAGGGGCTTCTGGTAAGGAGTGCAGTGAGATACTCATTGCACTCTACTGTATGGTGCGTTGGGGTGCCATTCGCAATGGATTGCTTCATACATATAGCAGGTGTGTCGTGGGAACACCTGTGTTTTACCACCGTGCACAAGTGTGAATTGGCTCTTGCTGAGTTTTTGTCCAGGAAAAGGAAGTACAGACAATATAAAGAAAGGTTTCCTGGTTGCTTTCTTGCATGCTATTTAAAGTGGACCTTTGATAGGAAAGCATCTTACATTCATTAGCTAAACAAACATATTTTTATTTTACATTCAATTTCAGCACAAATTATGTAATGTGCCCAAGTAATGCATCCTAGTAAGGTTACATTAGCAGTTCATTGCCGGGAAATCTCATCTGTAATCTCATGAGATATCAGGGAAAGGCATTTTCCTCCTCCTGAGATGATGTGCATAGTCACATGTCCTAGTCACATGTGCCAGAGTTCCAGGAAGTAAAGGGAGATTAAATAATTTGCCCTTAGTAAACATGGCCACTGTCAGAAGACTGGGGAAGAAGATAGAAATAAGGTATGCAAAAAATACAAAGCCTGCAATTATCTAGAGGTATGTGTTTGTAGATTTTCGTTACTAAACATTTCTAAAGATTCCTTTTTGTTATTTTTAAGATATGGGTAAAGTTCCCTTAAGTTTAAATACAACACAGCATACATATCATTTGGTGTTAACATGTGAAGTATTTTACATAAAACACATTGTATAATGCATAGTGAATATGTGTGTGATTGTATTGAATCTGCAATGTGGCAATTGATTGGCTACAGTTTAAAATAGGAAGGGAGTCCTAGGGTTTCACTTGTTAGGCATTATGGTGATGTGTGTTTATAAGATCTGCCTATGGGTACTAATCTCACTGTATGGCCTGTCTATGGGCAGCATTCACAAGTATAAAAATCTGGGAAAGGATACACCTTCAAAGCAGTTTAGAAATATTTACTATCACAGACTGTTAAAAGGAAACCTGTCATGAGAGAAATATATGGGCTGCTAATTTCTTCTAATGTTAGACAGTGAAATCTGTTGGGCTCTATTCACACTTGGGGCCAGTTGCATGAGTCTCATTAACTGCTCCATATGAATCATGTGAACAGCTTTGGGGGGAGGTGCTGTACAATACAATGACAGCTGCCAGTGCTTGCAGCTGTTTGCATGTATGCAAGTGCTGCAATGACCTGCGGCCTATCACCTCTGGACACAGTCTCTCTCTGCCTACTGTGGCTTCAGTACTTTGTTACTAACCCAGAACAAGTATAAACATAAGGAAATCTTACTTTCCCAAGTGTTCTTCCAGAGCAGCACCTGAGAGATGGAATCCACCCACCTAAAACAGGAAACGCATCATCCACAATTAAAATAAAAGGGGCGGTACAGCCCCACCACCTCAGTTTATTGTGTTTCCTTTGGCATAACAGGAACTTCATAACTGTTTTTGTTATTTTGTCCATAGGCCTGCGTACTAGTTGCCTAGGGGCCTCCCAGTGTATGCTGCCCCGTGAATCAGGGACAGGGGGACCTGGGGGTTGCATGTCTGGGCTTGTCCTAGGATTAACCTCCAGGTTATCCTGTTATGGGACCCTCCCTCCCCATCTATCCCTGAGGTTTCTTATCGACCTTGAGGAAAAGCAACTATCCCAGGGTGCATATCGGCTCTAGCAGAGCTTTCCCTTACTCACATTTGGTTCGGCTTAGAGTTCTCCTGCATTGCCTTGAATTGGGTGGTTGCCATCCATGCTCCCTATGTATGCTGCCATGTTGTGGATATTGATATCCAGTAGCATCCTGGGCCTCCTTGAATGGACAGCTATGCGATGGAGTGGTGAGTACCCCTGGCGCCAGCATCCACAGACGCCAGGGAGGGAGTGCAGGGAGTTACTTTTTTAATTGTAACATTCAGGCACATAGCATTTCCAGAAGTCGGCCAGTGGTGACAGCCCATATAGTTCTCTTATGACCTGTGTCTATGAAGCAGTGCTTGAGGTGTACCAACTTATACCACGGTCTTAATTTATACTATTTCTGATGACCAAAAAAACCCAATACAAACATTAGCCTTTTTTATTCATTTTCTAGTAACTGATGTTTCATTTTTTTTTTCTTTGGTACAGGTATGGCGATTAGTAACAAACTTCCTCTTTTTTGGACCTGTTGGATTCAACTTTTTATTTAATATGATATTTTTGTATCCTTTTAAAAATGTCACTAATCACTTGACTAGATTGTACATGGTTTTTATACTCCTATAAACAGATGACATTTCCTTTCAGAGGACCTAAATCCTGTAGTACCTTTAAAACCTAACCAATGAACTATCACATTCTCAAACAATTCATCCCCACACAGCTACCTCCTCATATATCACTTGCCCCTCTCTTCTAGATTGTAAGCCCTCACATGCAGGGCCCTCCTTACCATCTTGTCTTGTGATTGTAATGTCTTCCTTACATTGTAAAGCGCTGCGCAAACTGTCACATTATAATCCTGTAGTATTATTATAATCATAATAAACTTGATTGCATAGTTTCACCTCCTGATAATGTATTTAAAGCCTTGATCTGTGAAAATGCTATGGTTCAATGTTGTCCTGACATTTACTCTTAGTATAACAGCAGCTTGACCAATTTTGTATCCTGACAGTCCAAAAGGCAAAGCTTTCCTTGACTAAGCATTTGCTTTAGATACAGATACTGCCGGATGCTTGAAGAAGGATCTTTCCGAGGTCGTACAGCAGATTTTGTATTTATGTTCCTTTTTGGTGGTCTTTTGATGGCTGTATCCTTTATTACGTAACATGTATTTATTTTATTGCCACTGACTACATAGGGTGAAAGTTTTGGCCTTCTGAAAAGGGATACAAAGCAATCTTAAATTATTTGAAAAGCCAAAATATTTTTTTTAAACTCTTTTTATGTATTTGTCTTTTCCCCCCTCTGACCCGTGCCCCAAGGCAGAGATCTTGCTTCACTTCCTTGCACAGGGCTACAGCATAAACCTTCTCCACGCTGGTTTTAGCATTTGAGAACAGTGTGTACATCAAGCTTTTGTAACGCTTTTGGCAAACGTTGAGCAGCTTTGATGAAGCTTGTAGGGCAACCTCCGTTCTAGTATGAGGATGTTAAACCTAGATCTTGATGTGAGTGCTGACTTTAAAGTGACAGTCTTCACTCCCATTTAAGATCTATACTTAAACTCCCTTAAACAAAGCTTGAATGATGCTTCAGCTAGGCTTAAACATTATTGTAACTTTAATTCTCTATTGAATATTTTTTTTTTGATGTGAGCACCAAAATAGTTTGACAGGTCCAGGTAGGCTAGAGTTTGCCAAGCCTTATGTGGTCCCCTCATAACCAAGAACCCCATTGGTTTGTACCAGAACTGTCAGATGGTACAGTCTGACATCTAGGAGCGCTTAGCTCTGTTGGCTCCCAGCTATCAAATGGGGAATGAAGGTTAACATTCCTGGGGACCCATGCATGGGTGCATTCATATAGAGATTGCAAGTAAGAAGCAATTCATCTGTGCTGTTGGGTTAGTAATTAACTCATGTGTTTCTGCTGAGGATGGTCCTTTAATATTGAACACTGTTTTACAGAACCTAACTTCTATCAGTACTTGATGGCACATGTGGTATTCATGTTCCTTAATTCTTTTCTTCAGATCTTTGGTTTGTTTGTCAATTTAGTGTTTCTAGGCCAAGCTTTTACGATAATGCTTGTGTATGTCTGGAGTAGAAGGAATCCATATGTACGAATGAACTTTTTTGGACTTCTGAATTTCCAGGCTCCATTCCTGCCCTGGGTTCTTATGGGCTTTTCACTGCTACTGGGAAATTCCATCATTGTGGACCTCCTGGGTAAGCTATAATCCAATGTGTTCTCGAAAGAACTCGACCTAAGCATTTTGTATGCAGGAAGGTTTACATATGACTCTGACTAATTTATGGTTTCTTCTTGTACACCTCTTTCTGCTGCTATGTTCCTTTTTACAGATTTTAATGTAGGGAATCTGTAAAGGAAACCTGTACCGAGAGAAATGTTGAGGATGCCATTGCTGACCTATGCCCATCTGTCTCTGGCTTCAGTACTTTCATACATTGATCAGGAAGAAGCACACAGTAACATCAGAATTGGTCCGCATGCTTATTCCAAGTCAGTGAAGCCATCAAATAAGCATTACATCCAAGGAACTAATGTTTTCAAAGAAGTCAGCAATGGCAGTCGGAATAATTTCTCACAACATATATATATTTCTCCAATCATCTTCCAGGACAGCAACCTGAGAGATGATTGGATCTTCAGTCTACAGGAAACACAATCAGACAAGGTTAAAAACCCCTCCCACCCCCCTCGTCCCTCAGTTTTTGATTGTGTTTTTTACCGTCTGGGTCAGCGCAATGTTTGTTTCTTTGTCCCGACTGGATGGCCTTGAGGTCAGCAGTCACCCTCTGTTGGGCTCTGCTAGGGTACTGGATTCCTGAGCCTTGCCTTCTTGTGGTACAGAGGTTGTTCCCTTAGAAGAGGTAGCTGGGTCTCTCCCAAACCTAAGGGTAGACACTTAGCTTATCTTTCCCCCGGGCTGTTTGCCCTGTCTGGTGCTCTGTGGAGCTTGCCTCGTGGTGGAGGGCAAGGAGGCGGGACTTCCGGTTCCAAGCCTCGTTCTGAGTTAGGAAGTTCTGAGTTGGACCGATAAATAGATATATAATGGTACAGAACAGAAGGCATCCACATCTCATTTTATTCCCCTAAAATAAGAGGAAATGGCTGTATGCAGTGTGTAATAATAAATGGCTTTATAATATTAGGTTGTATGTTTTTGTTATACTTCAGCAGTTCTGGATGTACAGTTAGCCAAGGGGTATTGAAGAATTAATTAGTTTTATTTATTACCGGTATTTATATAGAACTGACAATTTATGCAGCACTTTACATAGAGCGCATTCACATTAGGCCCTCAAGGAGCTTACAATCTAAGGTCCCTATCTCACATGCATACATTCAGTGACAATTTAGACAGGAACCAACTAACCTACCAGTATGTCTTTTGGCGTGTGAGAGGAAACCAGAGTACCTGGAGGAAACCCATGTAAGCACAGGGAGAAAATGCGAACTCCTAGCAGATAGTGATCTGTCCGGGATTCAAAACAAGAGACCCCCAGTGCTGCAAGGCAGTAGCGCTAACTACTACACCACTGTTCTGTCCAGTATGCATTTGTATGACCCCGTCCTATGATGAGGAAGAATCCCTTTATTTTTGGGATATACTGTATGATGTGATGTGACTACCTTTTGTTCTAATAAGTCTCTACAGTTAAGTGGAGGGCTTTTTTGTCCACTTTATAACCTGTTGGATTATACTTTCAAGTACAATATAATGTAACATGCAGCAGTAAACTGTGCAAAATTGCATCATCACAACCACTGCAGGTGTTTTCTCCTCCCCATGCCATGCAATAGACAGAGGAGTGTAGTGTCTTGAACAATCTGTTAAACTTGACTTTATATAATCTTTTTTTTTGGCAGTGCAATGTGCTCGACAGTTTGTCTATGGCCCATTTATTCTCTTATGTTTATTTTGACACTTGTGTTGAACTTTTATAGAGGTCAGGCTTATGATTTCTACAAGGTTTGACAGTATCTTTAAGAACACACGCACTTTGCATTGACTTGAGAATAATTAAAGCAGTATCTCATTTTACTTGGTTAAAATAAAACTGGTGTCTAATGCATACATTAGAACCCAGCTCCAGGTTTTTTTTTTTTCTAGTGTTTAGAACGTCTGACTTTTTTTTTTCGAGTGTTAAGAGCATGTGCCAGGTGACCCTACTGGGGATATTTTACTTCCTGTCACTATATCAACAGGACATTAAAATTAGGGGATTGGGTGTCACGGATACATGGACACAGACTACAGTACAAAAGAAAGCGCTTCTGTTGCTTTGTCGTCATTTACCATTGTAGAGTGTCTCTATCACCTACGGTACCTGTGCTACCCTATTCCTGGGACAGGAAGTGTGTGTGATCTTCCCCAAACAGCAATACAAATCTAATGGAGAATTTTGTTGACCTTGGAGTATTTCATTTTCACATATTAATATGCATGCAACTTTTTCCAGGTATTGCAGTTGGACACATCTATTTCTTTTTGGAAGATGTGTTTCCCAACCAGCCTGGAGGCGGACGAATTCTGAAGACGCCATATATTTTGTAAGTAAATAATCTAACCTTGGATTAACTTTTAGAGATTTGTATGTTAAGGGTAATTCCATGCAAAATAACTATTAAGCACATTGTTTATTTCAAACAATTAATCCTGTCTGTACTGGCAGATTTCATTATCAATTGTAAACTAGGTGAGCAAAACTGTCTGTCCTACCAAAAGGATAAAGCCCTGAAGACCCTGTATGCTAATGAGGAGACACGCTTTCTGTCCTAAGTCTTTCTGTTAGGACAGTCAGCGTTTCCTGTTACTGAAATTGAGAGAGAAGCTTGCAAAGACCTGTTAAATAGAGATATGTAAAGGGTAGAACATTTCTTTCAAAAAGTTTTAGGTATGCTGTGTAAATAGGAACACATATCAAACTTAACGTGGGGGTTTCTCAATTTTGACTGCATGGAAATACATTTTAAGATGGAGCTACCCATCGTATGCCTAACAATTTCGCTTTTCTTGTTGGCTACAACCAGATGCTATATTTGGAACTCGTATAAAGGTGGTCACAATTGACCCATGTTTTAATGTGAGTTACATTTATGTGGATGAAAAATGCCTTGGAGCCCATTCACACCACAGCAGTGCCACAATGCGCAGTGGTGAGATGCCATGGCATTCATTCAGAATGGCACCTAGACGTTGCCCATGGAGGTGCGTTGTGACATGCCAGAACACCCTGTAATTCACCACTGTGCATTGTGCTTTGCTACATTACAAAAAAGAATACATTAAACTAGGGATACACCGAAATTACATTTTGTAGACCCAAACCAAAATGTCAAAATTTGTCAGGCCGACAAATTTTTTTTTTTTCCCCTCCCAACTTTTTTTTTTTTAAATTTTATTTATTTTTTAACTTTACCGTCGGGGGCTGTGTGTAAATATCAGGGGTCTAAACAGATCCCTGATATGTCCCTCTTGAAATGGAAAAAGAGATTGAGGACACGAGTCCTAAATCTTCTTCTGAACCCCCTGTTATTAATTAACAGGAAGCCACTATACGGAGTGCTCCTGTCCTTTCATTAACATGGAGATAGTATCGGTTACTATGTCCATAATCGTGAATGAACAGGAAGTGATGTAGAGCTGAGCACTTCCTCTTCATTCATAATTGGGAACTGTAACTAAATACTATGTCCTCCGTTATTTACAAACATCGGTATGATCAGAACTGATGACACTGATGTTTGAGCAGTACGTAGAAGGATCAGCAAATATTCTACATATTTGCTGATCCTCCCGATCTCCATCCTGAACCATTCTGCTCCTCCTGCAGCTCTTCTCCTTGCTGACACTGTCAGTCCTGAAAGCTTCTCTTCTCCCCACTGATCAGCAGCAGCTGGATCGGCTATGTGTCCCCTCCAATTGCCTCTGCTGACACAGGTGGGGGAGAGCAGCACATATGAGGGGACCCAGACCAAAGCTTGAAGCTGGGGATTTTGACCATTTTTTTTTTTTTTTTTCCGGCCTTTTTTTTTTGTACTATCGGCATTTTGCCCATAATACCATTTTTGCCCGCAAAATTTTCGGTGCATCCCTACATTAAAATTTTGATGTGTTTTGGCATCAAATTATGGAGCTTCCCTAAATGCAACACGCAATGGGCAGGTTCAGCAATAGCTTAGCCTGCTTATTGTAAAGGGGGCCCCGTACGTTGCCTACGTTACCCCGTGTTCAGAGGTGAATATTCTGCTTGACTACTTATGTGTGGAATAATTGGGATTACTCCTTAGTGACACTTAACATACTTTTTTGATTTTAATGTTTTGCAAATTTAGGTACTCTTCAAAAAGGTGTGGTTCATGGCATGTTACTAAAAATAAATAAATCACATGTAGCTGGGCATCTCCAACTGCTGGCTGTTATCTCTGGGTCTTGTGCACCCCTGATTTACTTTAAGGAACAAATTCATATTTAAGCATGTCCAATCCAAACATTGTGTCTTAAAACCTATATCCGCTGTCTATTTTTGTTTTTTGGGGAGGAAGGGGGAGGTTGCCACTTGTATGCCATTGGGGAGATTTCCCTTCCCTCCACTTCCTGTTCTGTAGACACAACAGGTAGTGAGAGGAGGTCTCTCCAAAGTGAGGTATGTCCCCTTTTAGGCATTTGTCACTAACAAGTATCCCCATTGGAAGACTTGCACTTTGGTGATGGTGGTTTTGAGTCCTTTTTTGATGGTATACATAATATTCACAAGTCATGTAAAAAATGTATTTAACTTACTCCTTACAGGAAAGCAATATTTGATACACAAGAAGACGACCCAAATTACAACCCCCTTCCTGAAGATCGTCCTGGAGGTTTTGCTTGGGGTGAAGGTCAACGACTTGGAGGCTAATTAATATAATGGACACTAGGAGGCGAACTTTTTTTTTAACACCTTCTGGATTGCACATTGTTTCTGTTACAGAGATGATGCTGCTGTTCTTAAAAAAAGGAAGCACTTTATAATCCACTGGCTGACCCAAGCAGACCTTCTCATTTCCCCACCAGTGCCTCTCTGAGGTTTTGCTTGCATTGAAGCTCTTGGATCCACAAACTGGAACCTAAGTAGGTTCAGCAAGACCATGCAGACCTGTTCAATGCTTTTAACAGCTGCTTTCTATTTTTTTTTTTCTTTAATTCTTTGATAAAGAACCTGTGTATAACGACTTTGAGATTCACAAGGAATATGATGATGTTTGTGACACTTATTATGTGAAGTGTAGCAAAACATGTGACCCTGCAAATTCCATATGGGTTGGACTGAACAAAAGAAACGAGAAAGCGGACTAAAACGGCCTTTCCTCTACTTTCATTGGAGAAAATGATATATGCCAATATCCTTGTGACATTAATTTTTTTTTATTATTATTATATAAGTCTACATTCCATTGTAAAACGGTGGCACATGAAGTCTGGAATGCTATATGATTTATAGGTTATACTATAATTGGGTGTGCAGCAAAACAAAGGCAAATAGTCAGTTTTATTATTGTAGACTTGAAACAAAAACCTAACAAACGCGTTGGAAATTAGTTCAGTTTTTATTGTGTACAATAAACCCACTTGAACTGCTTTTAAAGTTGTTTTAAGGTGATGTGCTTATACTGTAATATTCAGAGAAATATACTGTATTGTGCTCCATATGGCAGTGAATTCTGTCACCGCAGTGAAATCATCCATTTTGTAGTATATTCTTAGTCTCACTTTTGCATGAATTGACAGTTTTTGCTCAACACATATTTACCATAACCCTACATGTGTTAACAGGAACAAGATCCTGTTCCAGGGATAATCCGGAACAGGATCTTACTGAACACAGGACAGTGTGTTGGGCAAGAGGATTTGACAAAAGCTGTTTCATTGGTCTTCATCTTTTACTTAACCAATCCACGTAGCTGACTGCACCTTGTTAGCCTCCCTTAGTAATTGTAAACATGAAAGCATCATGAGATAAGTGCTACTGGTTTCCGGTATATATTAGCCTGTGCAATGTGCTGAAGATGAACAGCATTGTTCCAAATACAGTGATTATTTTTTAGGCCCAACACCAAACAAAGGAGGTTTTAGTGCAGGAAATAAGGGGATTAGATTGAGGGGGTTAGGACCTCCGCCAAGTTTTGATTGCTTTCTGAGTGGAGATTTTCCCTTGTCTTACGAGACGTGTGAAAACAGAAAGTGAGGGGCAACCTCCATAGAAAAGAAGTAGAGCATTTCAAACCTGACCGTTATTCTAGCTCTTCTTCCTTCCTATTCAAAACTAAAAAAAAAAAGTTGGTTGGAGTTGGACTTTTTGGTATTTAACCACTCGCTGTCCGAAGCAATTTCATAATCTTTGCACACATGATAATCTCAATTTTTGTCTAGAAAACAGCTTAAAACTCCCAAACAATGTATATATTTTCTGAAATCGGAGGCCCTGTAGAGTAGGAAAAAAAATGCTAGTTGCAATTGTTTTTATGTCTCATTTGCGCAAATGTTTATCAAACCAGTATTTTTAGGCTAAAATTAAATGTAATGCACAGAAACCAAATATAATGCATATTTTTTTTGGGTAAAATATAAAAGATGGGGGTCACGTTGGGTAAATTGATACCAAACATGTCAAGCGTTAAAAAAAAATTGTGCCTGTGAAACAGCAAGAATCTACAAAATACACCAAATTTCCCATAGGTGATGCTTTTACTGCTCATCGGTTTAATTTAGGCAGGGATCGATGGCCCTAGAATTCTTGCTCTCACTTCAACGTTCATTGCAATATGTAGCACGCGCAATTTTCATTTTTGCACGTAGGTGGGGGGACTTTGGAAAAAAAATAAACATTTTTACACTTAACTTTATTGCTAATGTCACCTAGGGACCCCAAAGAAGCTGATGTAGCAGAGATCTGCTTCACCCGGTTCTTCTCGCTCTAGTAGCCGGAGAATGTAAACAGTAATACACATAACTTCCGGGTCTAGTGATCAAAGGAGAGATCAGCGGCTAGAAGCTTGCTGATTTCCCTCCGATCGGTGAGGGGAGACCCACTGTGTCGGTCCCAGGCATGCACGGGGGACAGCGGAGCCCAGGATAGCTGTCGGAGGGGGGCACGCATTTAGCCGCACTGTACAAGCGATCCGGCAGCACTTGTATCTAAACAGGCATCGCCAGCTGTTTAAGAAGATACAGGGCAGCAACAGCCGTGTTCTTGGTATAACCGCTTCAGGACCAGGGTGTATTTTGACGGTGGGCGGTCCTGAAGCGGTTAAAGAATACACAAACCCCAAATCTGTTTTTCAGTATAATTGGCAGCATGCCTTTTACTGTATACAGGTTGCAAAATTCTACTGGAGATCCTGCCACTAACGGCACATTTGTTTTAGGCTGACATCAATCTCTCTTGACTTGTCCTTTTATTCAGAATTGGCAATGGCAACTCCTAATGCCTGGTTCCTATTTGACAAATCACATTTCCTGGTCCTCCTGTCAAAAAAACCCCTGTGACCTCCCCAGAACAACCTTAACTTGACTATAAAATTGTGATTACAACTCTCACAGTGTGCTGCTTTTTTTTTTTTTCTTTGCCCTGTAGGATCCATGCACTAACGCAACATTTTTGGCAGAGTAATTTGCCACATTCTTTTATTTGTAATAGTAGTCCTAATGGGTCTTATAGTCGTGTCTCTTTCCTGCCATGCATGTCGGGGTCTACCTGTCCAATTGTTTTATTTTCCCCTCGCTGCTTCAGTGCTTGGTGCATGAGTATAGGTGCATTGGGGTGCTTATGACATATGATTACAGCATCTTTATGCAGGACAGGCCTTGCTAGGCAACAACTCGTTCTCACATCGGATTAGATAGCAGGCCTCTTCTGGCAGTTAAATGCCTTAGTGGTTTTCTGGTGGCTGTCGTTCTGTCCTGCTGCTACTGCTTTGGGTTCTGTGTTTTCCTTAGTGTTCTCTTGTTTCTATGTGGCTTTCCTTTTGTGTATTTTGGATTCCCTGCTCATCGTCTTCAGCCTAGTAGGAGCTCACCCAGTCTAGATATATCTCCTCGTTTATTCCCCTTCGGCCTAGTAGCTCATCCAGTTTAGATACCTAGATTTATTCATTATGGGAAGAGCCTAAGGCTGGGCACACACCTTACAACCATCGCAAGACTTCTGTCTTGCGATGGTTGTAAGGTACTTAAAAAAAACGTACGATCTGCCTATGTTGCATAGGCAGATCGTACTTGCGATGATCGCAAGCCACGCCCCCTGAGGGGCGGGCTTCCGATGACCGCAATGCCGAACAGGCAGTGTGCGCTTGCGGCTGTTATCGTACGGACATGCCACAAACCCGCCGAACATCGTACGATGCTCGGCGGGTTTTCGAACATGTCCGTAAGTTTAAAGTCGTGCGACCTTACAGTAGTAGAGGTCGCACGGCTTCCACACACCTTACGATCATCGTACGATCGTGGGATTTCCCACGATAATCGTAAGGTGTGTGGGGACCCTAAGATCTAAATGTCAAGATATAAGATTCATACTTGGTAAGCAACATTTGCTTTCATTACATTTCAAACAGCCTCATTCCTACTTGTCACCGCCACCACCTCCATGCCTCTAGATAGACGCTCTGGTTCTCAATGCTATTGTCACTCAGATTCTTACAGATGTGTCCATCTTTCCTGGACCTGAGCCTGCCATTTGTGTTATTGGAGTATAGTCCAGTCTCAGGCCAAAGAAGGTAGCAAAACGCCAAGAAAAGCAACATATCGATCTTAGCATGCAAAGACTTATCATTCAAGACAAACGTTTTCTGCACCGTCCCTTACGAGGAACACAGAGCTCAAATGGACTAGATGTTGTCCATAGATTTTGAGGATGCTTGTGCCAGTTCAACAACATTTATTGTATATGGTTACCATTTCCACTTGTTGTGTCTGCCATTTGGCCTGTGTACAGCCCCGGTTACTTTTATAAAGATCCTGGTAATAGTCCTTGCCTTGCTCTGAAGTCAGGGCCTAAAAATGTTTCATTACTTGGAGGATGTCCTTCTGGGCCACACCAGTCTCCTCTTGCTAGAACACAAATGGCCATACAAACTCTTTTGGCGTTCAGATGGATCTGAAATCTTTAAAACAGCAAATGAAAGCAAAGCTTGGAATATATGGGCCTGGTTTTCAATACCTGACAGAATATGATCTTTTTACCACCTTCTGCAGCCCATCAGAATCCCTCCACTGATTTACTGAGATCTGGCCTGGTGGACAGTCCCTGTCAACCTCTTCCCCTGGCATGCCCATCTGCCCTGGATTGTTACTTCTGATGCTAATCTCCAGGGCTGAAGGGCCAATGAATTTAGAGGCACATAGCTATTGGAAAGCCCCTGTACCTCCTTGTCCCAACCTCCTAAAATTGAGGCAAATCCTTGGGGGCTGTAGAGTGAAACTGTTAATGGACAACAATATATCCATATCTTGCTTTAACAAATGCGAAGGCAAGAGCATACAGCGAATTTAGGTCTTGGTGGAAAGTTTTAATGAGCGGAGATACACCTGGAATCACAAACAGCCTTGTACCTACCCAGACCCCAGAATGTTCTAGCAGATTATTTTTATTTGGAATTTCCTGAGCCATAGCTGTGGTCCCTAAATCAGCGAAATTTCAGAGATGTCTTTTTCCTCTTGGGGGACTATGGAGGTGGATCTTATGGCCTTGCTAGACAACACTCGTCACATTAGCGTTGACTCACAAACGTCAACATAGGACACCCAATGTGCTTTGGCGGCTCAGACATCCTTTTTCAGGGCTTAAATGTAATTGGTAATTAGAAGGACTCAAAAATAGTACAAATCAGTGAGAGTTCATTATTATTTGTTGCAAAGGCTAAACCCAGGATCAATCTCTACTTTTGTTAATAAATACATTCACTCTGAACATGGTATATAGAAAGGCAGTGTCTCATGGTTTAGTACTACTGGAATTGTAACTACTTCAGCTCTTGTATCTAGGGCTGCAACAACTAATCGACATAATCGATTATAATCGATTATTGAAAAAGTTGTCAACTTTTTCAATAATCGATTAATCGGCTTCTGATCAGTTGGGCCTGTTCACGGCTCCACACACGCTGCGTGCCGCACCTCTTCCCCACCTCACGCTTGCCGCTGCCAGACCCGCCCGCCCGCAATCCACGCCGCACCTCCCCCCCGCCTCACACTCACCGCCCGCCCACATCCACGATTGGCACAGGGACGCGGGG
>NW_017306386.1:391314-393414 GCF_000935625.1 Nanorana parkeri | reverse complement strand
GGGGGGATGACAGCCGCTGATAGACAGGTCCGATCTCAGAAGCAAGTTGCTGGAAGACTGCTCAGGTATGCCTGCACTTTCCCACACATGCTGCTCTATAATGTATTGCTGGGATTTGTATTCCTCTATAGCTTATGTTACATTGTGCTGTATATTATACATAGGAATACACATCCAGCAATACATTATACACTGTATGTATAATGTATTGCTGGGATTTGTTGTATTCCTATATAGCTGGTGATATTCTACACTGCACTGTATAGAGGACTACAAATCCCAGCAATAGTACATTATACAGCGCAATGCAGAATACCACCAGCTATAATGTACTATTGCTGGGATTTGTTGTAGTCCTCTATAGCTGGTGATATTCTGCATTGCGCTGTATAATGTACTATTGCTGGGATTTGTAGTCCTCTATAGCCGGTGCAATTCTGCATTCATTGCTGTATAATTTTACACTTTCCTTTTCACTATATTGCACACCACACTATTTTTTTCCACCGCTCCAAGCTTGCTCCTGTGATGGACTACAATCTCAATACAAACTAGTAGTCCCATCACTGGAGCCATTTTTAATTTTTTTTTTTTATTGTTTATCCGATTAACCGATTAATCGAACTTAATAATCGGCTAACTAATCGATTTTGAAAATAATCGTTAGCTGCAGCTCTACGTTGTATCTATATACTCCTTATGGACTAGAACAATTTTTACAGTTAGCCTATGGGCATGTTTATTCAGTGTTAACTTTGCATTATTTAAGTTAATACATATATCAGTTTCCCCAGGAATGCTTTAGTCTGATGTGTTTACCAGAACAAACTGTTCCCACCTCTTTTGCTGAGTATGGCCTCTGGGAAAGTCTAGGATCTCTGTGGTTGATGCTGTGTTCCAATTGACCAGACCTGTTTTCCTGGTGGCAAGGCTTCACCTTCTTGATCTCCTCAGCTGGCGGCTTTTCCATCAAGGTGTGAGAGTTCAGCATCAGGGTGCATGGAAGGAAATATCCATCACTCTTTCCTCCCGAAGAAGTTCCTTCTGCTTGCTTTTCCGTTCCTGCTCCCATTCTGTCGAATGTTCCTTGTAGTGAGTCTGATTCTGCTGTGAAGCAAAGGGCAAGCATGTGACATAGGATGGGGACAAGGTGACTAATTCCTCGAATCATGTGAACACAGTGAAATTTGCACAGTGGGTGCCGCTGTCTGGCCGGCATCCCTTGATCAACTGATGGAAGGAGCCGGTCAGTAAATATATGTAGGAACAGAACTGGCCTTAGAGCTTGCACCCACTGCTTGCTGTCAATCAGTAGAGGAGAGGACCTGAAGTAGAACTTTCTCCTGACAGCAGGCAGTGGGCGCGTTTAATAGTCAGCCTGCTATTGCAATTTGAAATAGCCAATAGCAGGCTGGCTATTGCACTGCCTGCTGTCTACATTCAGCTGCAGGCTGAAAAATGTGTCCCATTTATCATGGCACTAAAATGATGTTTGTGGTACAAAGTTAAAAGGCACTGTTTTGCATTTTCTTTATGCAACACTTTGAAAAGCTCGATCCTGGCTGGCTCTAAGACCGGACCCTTCAGACTCACGCCCCCTCCGCTCAAGCGGTCTAAGGTCCTGCGAGTCATCACGTCCAATACAACGTATTGGACGTAAGCATGCCAAGGGACATTCCATCGCTGGAGCGAAGGAGGAGGCAGGCTGAAGTGACTGGTCCAGGAGCCAACCGGGATATTTCTTTTATTTTAGCTCCCTAGGCAAAACGAGCACTTAACCCTTGCAGTCCAAACGTCCCGTTTCTAATCCAAACGTCAATCATGTAGTCCAGCGTTGTAGATCCACGTCAATCACGATGGACGACGGACGACGACTCACCGAAAGAAAAAATACCCGACACGGCTAAACCCGATGAACTCTTGCTGCAAAATGAAAGCTCTGCTTCCAAATGTCAACAAAGGGGTGGAGAGCTGTCACAGAATGTCAACAAAGGGTTGGAACAAGTCCCTCCCCTGGAAAGGCACCCCTACTCATGTTGAGGGCATGTGGTCCGGTATGGTGCAGGAGGGGGAGGCCACAAGCTCACCCCCACCCCCCCC
>NW_017306386.1:389864-391098 GCF_000935625.1 Nanorana parkeri | reverse complement strand
TTTGGCCCCCCCCCCCCCCCCTAAAATTTCTACCAGACCTAAGTGGTCTGGTGTGAATTGGAGAGAGGACTCTATGCTGTTTTTTTAATTATTATTTTAACATGTAACAATATAAATTCATTCAGAATGACATTTCCTGGCTGTCTCACTCTCTGGCTTTTATACTTTCTGAGTCATTGGCCTGGAACATGTCTGCAGATTAGAAGGTCCGTTTGAGCTCTGGAGATCTATAGACTTGTTCCAGGTCAGTGGCTTAGAAATTACTGAAGCCATTGGATAGGCATAACAGCCAGAAACCTAGCTAACCAGAGAGGTCAGGAATGGCAGCCTCCAATTTCTCTCCCTCCAGGTTTCCATCATGAGTATAACAGAAATGTCAGGTGTAAAGGGAACATGGCTGCCGCATCCTATCACAGAGTTGTATAGCTGGTCAAATCCTCCCTCCCCACTGCATGCAGTGGATCCTCCTGCTATCACTTTAAAGCTTTTCCCCAACCAAATAGTTTTTTGTTTTTTTTAAATACCGCTAAAAATTGTTAGAACTGCTAGTTTTTAATAAGGACGCACCAATACCATTTTTTCTAAACCGAGTACCGATACTTTTCCTCAAGTACTTCGAGCCGAACCCCGAACTTTATGGGATGTTTGCGGTTTGTTCGACCGCGCAACGTCCCATACTACAAAGAGCCCTCCGAAGCTCTAATTGGTTAAAGACTTGCACCTGACCGCAGGTCAGGTGCAAGACTTTGCCCAATCAGGGCTCAGTACTCATTTGGAGCCATGATTGGGTAAAGTCATGATGACTCTGCCCAATCATGTCTCGCCTATCAGATGACGGCAAACTACACAATTGAGCGGAGCTAGCTGTCACTGCTAGCTCCGCCCAATTGTTTATGTTTTGCCGGCATCTGTCAAAATGCCATTATGCGGCGGGAAGGCAGACGGCAATTTTTTTAAAATTATTTCTATTAATTTTTTTATTGTTTTATTTTGTCGTGGACAACGCTGGACGCCGTGATTGACCATGGATTACGTCAGTGGATCTATTTTTGTTTTTAAATAAAAGACTTGTCAAAAACATGTTTTTTTTTTCAATTAAAGAATTTTATCAAAAGTCTGGACTTGTGAATAACTCTTTTATTTAACCCGTTAGTGAATGGGTAGGAGTACAAGTACCCCTTACTCATTCACAAGGGAGGGGGCGGCATCTGGGTACCCCCTTAATTAAAGGGGT
>NW_017306386.1:363472-389568 GCF_000935625.1 Nanorana parkeri | reverse complement strand
GGACTCTATGCTGTTTTTTTAATTATTATTTTAACATGTAACAATATAAATTCATTCAGAATGACATTTCCTGGCTGTCTCACTCTCTGGCTTTTATACTTTCTGAGTCATTGGCCTGGAACATGTCTGCAGATTAGAAGGTCCGTTTGAGCTCTGGAGATCTATAGACTTGTTCCAGGTCAGTGGCTTAGAAATTACTGAAGCCATTGGATAGGCATAACAGCCAGAAACCTAGCTAACCAGAGAGGTCAGGAATGGCAGCCTCCAATTTCTCTCCCTCCAGGTTTCCATCATGAGTATAACAGAAATGTCAGGTGTAAAGGGAACATGGCTGCCGCATCCTATCACAGAGTTGTATAGCTGGTCAAATCCTCCCTCCCCACTGCATGCAGTGGATCCTCCTGCTATCACTTTAAAGCTTTTCCCCAACCAAATAGTTTTTTGTTTTTTTTAAATACCGCTAAAAATTGTTAGAACTGCTAGTTTTTAATAAGGACGCACCAATACCATTTTTTCTAAACCGAGTACCGATACTTTTCCTCAAGTACTTCGAGCCGAACCCCGAACTTTATGGGATGTTTGCGGTTTGTTCGACCGCGCAACGTCCCATACTACAAAGAGCCCTCCGAAGCTCTAATTGGTTAAAGACTTGCACCTGACCGCAGGTCAGGTGCAAGACTTTGCCCAATCAGGGCTCAGTACTCATTTGGAGCCATGATTGGGTAAAGTCATGATGACTCTGCCCAATCATGTCTCGCCTATCAGATGACGGCAAACTACACAATTGAGCGGAGCTAGCTGTCACTGCTAGCTCCGCCCAATTGTTTATGTTTTGCCGGCATCTGTCAAAATGCCATTATGCGGCGGGAAGGCAGACGGCAATTTTTTTAAAATTATTTCTATTAATTTTTTTATTGTTTTATTTTGTCGTGGACAACGCTGGACGCCGTGATTGACCATGGATTACGTCAGTGGATCTATTTTTGTTTTTAAATAAAAGACTTGTCAAAAACATGTTTTTTTTTTCAATTAAAGAATTTTATCAAAAGTCTGGACTTGTGAATAACTCTTTTATTTAACCCGTTAGTGAATGGGTAGGAGTACAAGTACCCCTTACTCATTCACAAGGGAGGGGGCGGCATCTGGGTACCCCCTTAATTAAAGGGGTACCCCGATGCAAATAAGCCCCCTTGCCCGCAGACCCCCACGACCACCGGGTCAGGGATGTGGGGACGAGGCCATTGTCCCCATCAGCACGGGGACACCCTCCCAGTGCCGAGGCCATGTCGCCTGTTACGGGAGGGAGGGAGGGGGCGCTCGCTTGTCCCCCCCTTTCCAGCCCTGCCAGACCTATGCTCGGATCAAGGGTCTGGTATGGAATTTTAGGGGGACCCCCACGGTTCCTTAAAATTCCTACCAGACCTTAATGGCCTGGTAAGACTTTATGGGGGAACCCCACACACTTTTTGTTTAGTTTTTTTTTGTACATGGGGTCCCTCCTCACTATTCTTACCATACCTTAAGGGCCTGGTATGACTTTAAGGGGGGACCCCACACACTTTTTTTTTACATGGGGTCCCTCCCTCTGGTATTGTTTGGGAGGGGGAACTGCACACTTTAAGAGTAAACAAAAAATAAATGTTATTTTTTTTTAGAAATGTCAGTTTTGCTGCAGCAGGTTATATACATCGTACAGATCCACCACTTCACAGGCAGTTTAAGGGGACCCCCCAGGCACGATATTTGAAGGAATTTTTCATTTTTATTATTACCTTTTAAGTGATGTTAAAATCACTGCTTCTTTAAAAACTGTATTTTTTTTGTACATTGATTCCTGCCCCCCAGGGCAGTACCCGGACCCCCATACACCTTTTATGGACAATAACTTGCATATAAGCCCTCTTAAAGGGGACAATCGTTTAACCCCCATTGACTTGCATTAGGTTCGAGTTCGTATTTGAACTTTACGAACCGAACATGGGGGTGTTCGGCCCATCACTACTCACCAATACCAATTACCGATACTTTTTTTTGTGTGTCATGTGACAGTTTTTCTAAAACAATACAGACGAATGATTTTGGGACAGTGGTGGAACACCAGGGTCCGGTCCCAGCTGCAACCCTGGTAGTTCTGCCAATGACTCCAAGCTGTAGATGGGCTACAAATCCCAGCATACATTATACAGCAATGCAGAAAAATAACATCAGCTATAGAGGACTACAAATCCCAGCAATCCATTAGACAGCAATGCAAAATAATAGTATATGAATTAGCTACATACTCTATGCTGCCTCTTTGCTCTGGGGTGCCGGCATTATGTATTGGACGTAGGGAGAGGTGCAGAAGGTCTCAGGAGCGGGAGATGTGCGGGTAGCAGGCTCTGCATGGTTCCCAACAATTAGAGCACCGGCATTTTTTTTTGGTATTGGGGCATTTTCGCGAGCATTAGTACTGCCCAAAAAATGCCCAGTATAGAAACCAATACCAAACTGGTATCGGTGGATCCTTACTTCATACATACTAGTTGTGAATGTGCAATTTGGGATTCCTGCGTCAGGAATCCCAAACATGCTGTTCAGAAGTGGCCGCTATCACCCGTTCAGGTTAATGATTAGGTGACAGCGGCCACATTTGAAAGCAGCAGTGGCCCAGCACTTCACATGTAACTGTATTTGATATGAATATATATGGTTAGGAATCACTGTCCATGGACATGGTAAATATGTCCAGGGATAGTGATCTATTCCAAACCGCATGTAATTGTATCACATGCGAACTGCTGCTACAGGTGCGGCCGCTGTCATCCGATTGTTAACTTGAACAGGTGACAGCGGACAGGTGACAAGAAATTATTTTGGGAGACATTAAATTAGTGGCCCTAGTTCATCTTTAGGCTTTCTATTGTCTCTTTTCCCCCACTTCCTGTCTAGTATAAGCTTGTCCACAGAACAAGAAGTGAGGAGAAATCTCTGTACTAGAGCCTCAAATAGAATAAAACCTGACAGACTCTTGTCCACACTGCAAACAGTTTCTGTAATAACACAGTTTTGTGTCCAGGTCTATTTTAAAAACAGAAAACGGGGTCCCAAAAAAAAGGGCGAACAGCACACATTGTCAGCTATAACATTGAACAATCATGAATCGGGGATGTAGTACCGTAGGTGAAGAAGCACAGGCTTTATGCGCCCCCACTGCAGTGTACGGCGCTCAGCTACCTCACGGGCACCCCCTAGCGGTCATGCCAATAGCGGAAGCACGTGTGAAGGAACTGCGGCTCGGTATGATTTCCCCGGGCTGTGTTTACCTTTCCTGGGGACACATGAACTGCTGCACCCGTTAAGCTGAACCTGTAATCGCGTATAGGACTATGTCTCAGGACTCCTATCTCCCGCCGGCCAAGAGGTTCAAGCCGGGTACCCCTCCTTTCAACCACATCCGGACAGGGGCCATGCAGCTCGGGCCAAGGAAACAGCCGGTGCCCATCGATCAGCAGCGGCGGAGTCTGCCCATCTACCAGGCCCGAGCGCAGCTCATAGGACAGCTCCGGCAGCTGGATAACGCCGTCATCATTGGTGAGCTGGCTGAGGGCTTATACCGGGGAAAGGCCGCCATTGCTGGAGCTCTGCGTCCATGATTGTATTGTGTGCATGTGCTGTGCCCTGGGGTCACTTTGCTTTATTTCAAGTAATGCTAATATTAAAGCATAGCAAAATTGGAACACCAGTGTAAAAGCATAAAGCAAAGGAAAAGGTTATAACCTGTCAGGTGTACAGGTTAATTGTGGTCACTTTGGGGTGATTTCCCCCCAACATTGTTGCTGGGACAGGAAGTGAGGAGGATTGACTTTCGGGGGTAAAAACAGGTGGCAGGGCCACATTTTGCCTGCCCATGTACAGAACTGTACACAATGCATTGGTAATGGTTCGATTCGCAGTGTGGCAATTTCAAAGCACCATGTTGAGTTTGACTGGTGGCACCACCTGTCAGATTTGCCCATTGATGTCAATAGGATCGAGCTGCAGCTGAGATATTTTGCTCTGTAATTGATTCTATTTAGGATAGATATTTTTGTGTTTGTGTGGAGTTGTTTTCTCACTGGCTATATGTTTTTTTTTTTCTACAGGCGAGACCGGATCTGGCAAAACAACTCAGGTTCCGCAGTATCTTTATGAAGCCAGTATTGGGCGTCAAGGTATCATTGGAATCACCCAGCCTCGTCGAGTGGCTGCTATATCTTTAGCCACCAGAGTGTCCGAAGAGAGAAAGGCTGAGCTTAGCAAACTGGTACATTTTTTTCACTCATTTGCAGTACTTGGGTGTGTGAGGTTAAAGTGACACTAAACTCAGGAGTTACATTTTTTGTTCCCGATGGTGCCTGTGTGTGTTGTAAAGTAGTCACCACTCCAAGCTTACTCCCGTGATGAACTACAATCTCAATACAAATTATTTAGGTAAACGTGAGATTGTAGTCCATCACAGTAGTGAGCTTGGAGCGGTAAGTACTTTACAACACACACAGGGACCATGAGGAACAAAAGTAGCCACCATCCAGAAGGAAGGACAGTGTCAGCACCAATTCAGAGATGATTTGAGGATCTACAGCCGAGTGATACACAAATAAGATACATTTTTGTTAGTAGTTAAGGTACTTGAATGCATTTCTAAGATTTAACTCCTGAGTTTAGTGTCACTTTAAGGTCCAATAGAGTGCTGCTAGGGCTGGAGGCCTTATCTGTATCTTTAGTGTTGATGCTTTAACTCCTAAGTTCAGTGTCACTTTAAAATAAACCTGTGACTAAACTAAAGTTGTGTGCCAGCTTTCCTATGCCCTGCTCCTGCTGCTTGAATCTATCTGCATCCAGGGGCAAACATCTATCCTGACCAGAAGGTAATTGTTCCATGTGCCATTACATGTGGACAGCCACCGACAGATGCAGCTGCTGTTAGCCAGTCATTCACTTGAACGAGCGCAGCAACCACATCTGTAGTGAGACACCTAGGATTCCCGCTGCAAGAAGTTTTTAATGATTGGATACTGTGAGAGAGACGCTGAGACAATAAATGTTATTTATAACAATTCTCAGGTTGGTTTTACTGTTCGTTTCGAAGATGCTACATCAGAGGAGACAAAAGTGAAATTCCTTACGGATGGCATGTTACTGCGTGAGGCAATTGGAGACCCACTTCTGCGCAAGTATAGTGTCATCATCCTGGATGAAGCTCATGAGAGGACAGTACACACTGATGTACTGTTTGGGGTCGTTAAAATGGCACAAAAGAAGAGGAAGGAGCTTGGAAAATTACCATTAAAAGTAAGTTCTTGATTGTAAAGCTGAACTTTGTGGAGTTATAAAGACTACAATGAATGCACTTGCGTATTCATTAAAATATTTATTTAGTACTTGAGTTTGTCTCTATCAACCTATAGTAATACATTGTACATAAGGCTTGGGGAGGAAGGGTCAGTACTAGGAGCTAATCAGGCAAAACTGCAGTGCACATGTGCTGACAACAAACATGCTGACAGTAGGATTGTGCAGAGACATTGCTGCTTACTCTGTTGTTGCTTCCTTATTGTCTTTTCTGCAGACAGAGCTTGATTAAACTCTGTGGCTGCTGCAGTGAAGGTCAAAGACCTGATCTATATCCTCTGGCAGGTGTGCATGGATCACAAAGCTGACGAACAGCATTACAATTAACAGTTAAACAGTTCCCATATACAGTATGTATTTCATATGTGTATTTAGATGCTTACCTGAAGTATCTGACATTTGTGTGTAGAATCAAGTGGTTCATACATTCCTTACATAGTCAGACAAGACTTTTAAACAGCCCTTTATCCTGAAAGCACCAAAAAATCTTAAAGTATTAAATGTGTTTCAGTAGTAATGCCATGCCCAAAGAAATAGTCAATGAGTTCTTATATATTTAATATGTTAGGTATGGTGCTTCATATCTTTTAAATATATATTTTATCGAAACAAAATCCAGTACATTTTATTTCTGATCTTTTGTTGCCGCTTGTCAGGAAGCTGAGCAATCTTTATCTAAAAGCCTAGTTCTAGTGTGGCATAATAATCCGCTGAAACTGCTGTCTGTCTCTTTTTCTAGATCATTATTATGTCTGCCACAATGGATGTGGATCTGTTTTCAGAGTATTTTAATGGGGCCCCTGTTCTCTATTTGGAAGGTAGACAGCATCCCATACAGGTCTTCTATACCAAGCAGTCCCAAAGTGATTACCTCCAAGCTGCACTGGTTACAGTCTTCCAAATCCATCAGGTAATATGACAAAATCCCACTGCATAATTTCTTATTGTTTATTGTCATAGCTGTGTTTTAAAATCTGGTCTCTGGTGAATTGCTCATCTGGGACCCATGGACCTGTGTATCTATTTGAAGCTGGCAAGCCATGGAAGTTCATAGCATAGCAGTTTAAAATGACCTTATCACCTCAGGGTCACTTGTAGCCGAATAACACCCTGTAAAAGAGCAGGTTCTATTCTTGCCTTTCAGGTGTCCCATGTGTTAAAACACTGCTGCTTTACTCCCCTTCCCCCAGCCATGCTTTCGGTGTAAGAAATATATGCTCCTTGCCATAGGCTGTGGTTCCTCCCACTGGTTCATAAATCTCTTTGGGACCCTCAGCTTTTGGCAGGGCTAATACCTACTGCTCCTGTGGTCTTGAGGGATCATTCACACTATGTCTGGACCAGAGCCAGACCAGAACGTTTTTTTGTCTGGTCTACAAACGCATCACCATTCATTCCTATGGTAAAAAGTAAAGCTAATTCACACCACTGCGTTCAGTTCCAGAATGTTGGGGGAAAAAATGCTGCATTCACTATTTTCTCTGGTCTGGAATGCACCAAAATGCATTCAAACACACTAGAATGCAGAAACCTTTCTGCTTGTTTGAGGCAAATCATACTCTCTGTAAACAAAAGGGAGGTAAGGAGAGCAGAAAGCAAGGCTGAAATGTGACCAAGAAGAAACCTTCCTGCAAAGAGATGTCTGGTTTCTAAGGTAAGATGGGAATTGTTTAATAGCTGTAACTGTGTGTACGGGAACTGTGAGGTGTCTGCAGTATCATGGAGGCAGAGGAAATGTGTAACTGGAGTGGCCACAAGTGCACTTTAAGCCAGTGCAGTAAATATAATTTTGAGAGACCCTGTCACCAACTTAAAATATTGCAAGTAAAAGCACAGAAAAGTCAAGTGGATTAAATGCTTTAGGCGATCCCTTAAGATTCATCTAATCACCTCAAACTAACCACTGAACTATCACTTTCTCAAACAATTCATCCCCACACAGCTACCTCCTCATATATCACTTCCCCCTCCCTTTTAGATTGTAAGCCCTCAGGGGCAGGGCCCTCCTTACCATGTTGTCTTGATTTGTATTGTGATTGTAATGTCTTCCTTATATTGTAAAGCGCTGCGCTAACTGTTGGCGCTATATAAATCCTGTATTATAATAATACTTGGAGCATTTTTCCTTTCCATAAATGATTTGCTGGCAAATCTGGCTGCTTGTCAATTTCTTAGCACAGCCCTGATACTTATTGCAAGGTGTAGTTCTCTCCTCTTCTTGAAGTGTCTAATTACTGTGTGCACTGGCTAAACTCCTCCTGCCATTCCCTTCACCTCCTTACAGAACATTTTATCTAACAGTTGGGGGAGGATTGGTGGGGAATACTATAGATTGTCCATAAGTGACAACTCTGAGTCTGCTGACATCACATCCAAGATGGCAGCACCTAGCAGGAGTCTCAGATATTTGGATGTCTAAACAAGGGAGGCTTTTACAGGTACATGCCTAAATTCACAGATACACTTGTCAGAAACTGTTGCGGAAATAAATGGTGTGTCTCTTTAATAGCAAACTGCGCAACTTGAAAAAGAATGGATGTCGGTAACTTTGGTTAAACAGTGCAGCTTAATTCAAATTGTATTTTAGTGCGAATATTTTATTTATAATATTATCACTGGTTGTAAGGCTTCCAGTAGACCTTGTGATAAATTATTTCCATGTTATTTGTATTATTTGTATATTCAATTTTGCAGGAGGCACCAGCTTCTCATGACATACTGGTGTTTCTGACTGGTCAGGAAGAAATTGAAGCAATGACTAAGACATGCCGAGACATAGCAAAGCACCTTCCAGATGGTTGTCCACAGATGGCAGTAATGCCTCTTTATGCTTCTCTACCACACTCACAACAATTTAGAGTATTTCAGAATGCACCCAAGGTAAGATAATGCCATATTAGCCTAATGCAAACATTTCAGGGTCAAGCATGTATTATTGTGCACATGCATCTAGTTAATGATTTGTAATCGTATTTGTCAGTTGCATTATTATGAGCATATCTTGTGTTTATCTTTAAATTAGATTCTTAATATCTTTTAGGATCATCGCAAGGTTATTCTTTCTACCAATATTGCTGAGACATCCATCACTATAACAGGAATCAAATATGTGGTAGATACAGGCATGGTGAAAGCAAAGAAGTACAACCCAGGTATGAAATATATTTAGAAGCTAAATATGAGAACATCATTAGTTTAAGCTTTCAGCATATACCATTTGTGCTGCAGAACCCATGCAGTTCAGTGCTTCCCTGCTGTTCTTTCTATTCTAATTGTAAATTAGGTATATCCCTTATCCACATCCCATAATGCAATTTCTGGTGCCACAGTGCTGCCAAAACCCCCTGAACCAGATATATAAATGCCTATTTTGGCAGCACTGTGGTGTTTTTGTATGTGCAGTATTCCCTATGTATGAGAGGGAATCTCCCCCCTGACAGGGGTTTTAACTCTTCCCGAATCTCTCCATGGTTTTAAATAATACACAAGGCATATAGGAGCTGCAGGTTCAGACATTTAATTACAAACAATCCAGGATAACACAGGCTGAATCCAGCCAGTTGAACTTGACTAAAGGACACCTCCACTCATACTGATAATGTTTGAAGTAGGAAGAGGAGGACTTCACTTATCTCTAAGAATATTACCTGCTGCTTTTTAAGTTTAGGCGCAAGACTTTTTTTTTGCATGCAACATATCTTTTTTTCTACAAAGGTGTCAGCCCAGTATAAGTTTGTGTGGAAATTGCTAATGCCTAATGAGATCATTTAGAAGGCAGCTGGTCCAAGCTGTTGCAGAAGGAGGTTTTCCAAATGATAACTTGTTTAAAAGGGGGCCTGAATCTGACTGTTTTTTATCTTGTATTCACCTTTCTCCCTTTAATCACCTATTCCTCCTTAATCCATGTGTGCACCAATGACCTTCAATTGCTTTATGTTTGAATTTTACATCATGTCACAAATGTCTGGAATCAAACAGTAGTTCCCATCTGAGCAATGTTTGTTCCATAGACAGTGGTCTTGAAGTGCTCTCTGTGCAAAGGATATCAAAAGCCCAGGCCTGGCAACGTACGGGAAGAGCAGGTAGAGAGGACAGTGGGATATGCTATAGACTCTATACAGAAGATGAGTTTGAGAAGCTTGCGAAAATGACTGTACCAGAAATACAGAGGTAAGCTTGTATGTTCATTCAAAACTCTGTACTGATAACCTACCTTCTGAAACCAGTGATTTCATTGCATTAAACCTGCAGGTTTTAGTATGGCTAAATATTGCATTATTTTGACTGTTGATCAAGTTAGTCAGTTAGTTAGTTCGTATGCCTCGCATAGTGTTTAATAAGTATATTTTCAGAGCCTGAAAAGTTAGATGTATGCATTAAGGAACTAAAGGAACCCCCTGGCTGAAGTTTCTTCTGAAATCAGCACTTCTAGGAGTGTTGATCTCCTTTGTCCCCAGCTGTGCTCACTGGTTCTTCTTCCACCTATGAGATCCGTGGAAGGAACCACTCAGTGCAGCGGGGGACACAGGAGAGTGGCACTCTTGGAAATGTTGGTTTCAAAAGAAACCTCAGTTGGATATTTTTTGGGTTGCATGGGCATCAGTAGAAGTAAGAATGCACTTGTTTCTGTACAGGTTTGTGCAGTGTGCGTACCCAAAAAGGTGTGCAGTATCACAGAAGGTAAGAAGTTCAGTAATATTTTTAATTTGTGAATATTTGTGTTTTTGCACAGGTGTAATCTGGCCAGTGTGATGCTGCAACTTCTGGTGCTGAGAGTTCCGAATGTTCTTACATTTGACTTTATGTCCAGACCCTCTCCAGGTGGGTGCAAAATTTATAAAACTAGGTTCAGTTAAATGTAAAGTCTATAATGTTTCACGCTTGGTGAAAACTTTTAAGTGATCCTGTACACCATTTTCACAAAATGCCCACAGCAGATATACTTACCTGATCCTTGGCCCCACTGGGCTGCTAGAGCAGTCCCTGCAACCTCTTCTGCCCTGGTGCCAGGCGGTCTAAGGACCGATGACATTGTCGCATCTAATGCAGGTCCATTGACTTGCATGGGACGCCGGAGAACATTCCAGTGGAGTGGGAGAGAGGTGAGCACTGACCACCGCGGGGTCGAGGATCAGGTGAGTATATCTGCTTTATTTAACCCCCATAGATAAACCGAGCACTTAACTCTTGCAATGCAGGGGTAGCCCCACCGCAAGGGTAGGTTTTTTTAATTCACCGAGTTACTTCTTTGAATATTACTCTAGAATACAATTACGTTAAAAGACTTTCAATACTGTTAATAGAAAAAAACAGTGTAACTTCTTTTATTGTAGATAAGACCTTTTTTTTTTTTTTTCCCTATTTCAGACTCCATACGTGCTGCTATCGATCAGCTGGATCTTTTAGGTGCAGTAGAGAGGAAGGAAGACCAGGTCATCCTCACACCACTTGGGAGAAAGATGGCTGCTTTCCCTTTGGAGCCACGCTTTTCTAAGGTAACTCTTCGAAAATGAATACTAGACTTTCAGTATCACTGTATATTGTATTACTGGGCTTTTGCTTGCAATAGCCATGTTATGCTGCTTTAGAGCTGCATTCTGCAGTTGGTACATGGCTCAATAAAGTACAAAGGCATATTCAGAGGTTATGATGGACAGAACATTGATGATGGGTTTTTTGTTTTTTGCCAGTAAACAGTTTGCATTTTAAAATGCATGTGAAATATCAATTTCAAAAACAAATGCAGACACGAAATAGAAACATTCACAAAACCTAATGGATCAAATTGTGTCACCATGATGAAGTATAGAAATAAACTGATTCTTAATTCCTTTTCAGACTATTCTCCTTTCGCCAAAATTTCATTGCACAGAAGAGATCCTGACTATTATAGCTCTGCTTTCGGTGGACAGCGTTCTCCATAATCCTCCTGCTAAACGAGATGAAGTACAAGCAGCTCGTAAGAAGTTCATCTCTAGTGAAGGGGACCAAATCACCTTACTCAATATCTATCGTGCATTCAAAAACTTGGGCAAAAATAAGGTAAGTGTCACTTTTCAGAATTAGGCAGCATTTACCATTAACGTTTTATGGAAAGCAGACTAAAGTCAGGATTAGATTTCTTCATACCAAACACATGCTGTGGCCCACGGTGGCAGGACAGCCACACGCACCATGCTGTTGACTTTAACACATTTGTGGTTAGAGTAAAATGTTCTAGACTGCATCCTGACTGCAAATATCATGCAGTGGGGTCTTCTGACTGAACTTAACTGTGCCAAAAATGGGCAGAAGGCCAAATAGTAGCCACCAGTATTCTCCCTGCAGCTGATTTTTTTTTTTCTCATTACTAACTTACAATGCCATGTCCTGCACTGTGTCTCTGTGTGGAGGTGGCCATCTTGGTAGAGGCAGGGTCAGAACCACCAGCAAGGAGAAAAGTTAGCAGCACAGTAGTGACATCATTAAATCTTACTTCAAATCTCTGGAGACCACCTGTCAAGGCAGCAGTGCTTTAGATCCCACACTTTAGATATCCAGCTATTAGGCTGTAGGCATAGAAGTGCCTAGGCACATTCACATACCAGGAAGTTCACTGCTATTTTTCAGGAGGCATTCCAGAAAAAGGTAAATTTTTCATGGTACTGTGTAGGCACAATAAACATTTCTATACTATCTTTATAACATAGCAATTATTCCATTTTTTTTAGTTCAGTTTCACCTTAACTGATTTATAGTGCTGTTTTCATTGTGCTATTGTTGATATGTATAAGGAGCTGGCACCTGCATTGATACCACCCTGTATTACTAAATGTATTTGTTTTATTCTATTTATATAGGACTGGTGCCGTGAAAATTTCATAAATGGCAGAAATATGATGATGGTTTCAGAGGTCCGTGCTCAACTCCGAGACATTTGTATAAAGGTATTCTACTATATTTGTTTTTTTCTACTGCCTTAGATATTTTCTGCCCTGCCTCAAATGCACTGGTCCTTCTAAACAATATTTAATGATATGTTTTGCATCTACCTTGGGTAAATACAAAGTGCTACCAATTTCCACTTCTTATCATTCCAAATTGGAAGCATCTCAAATCATCAAAAGCATGTGAGGTATTATATCTCCTTGGTAAATTTGCAAAAATATTAAAAATGGAAATACAGACTGATATAAACATTTATTTCTTGTTCATTGAGGGACACAGGTTTCAGAGACTATTGAGTTATACTGCTGCCCACAGGAGGATTTGAACATGTGCAAACCAAAACAAACAGTGACCAGCCTGATATAGCCCTTAACACTTCCAGCATGCCTCAGGTGCTTGTAAGTGTTCTAGAAAGACGGACATCTTTTCAAAAAGTTTGGCCCTTTTTTATGACCTATTTTTCCTTGCTTCAAATTATTTTCTCCAACCAAGACTCAATATTCAAGCTGCTTGAGCTGGTCTCATTATGCTGCTATCCAAGTTGGTGTATCCTCAGCAAAAGCTTTGGAAGCCATACCCATACCCTGCTGGACTGGACAATTGTGGGGCCTGCTTGGAAAGTGACCTTCGGGCACTGGGTTCTGCATAAAGACCTTTTGTGTACTGAGTTAACCAAAGAACACTTTCCAGAGCCATGGCACAGCCCAATCTCTGAGGACTCATTTATGAGTAGGCTGTGTGGGCTTCTATGTTTATTAGAACCATTGGGTGCCATTATTATCCCTATTTTTGCAGACTCTGTGCCATTGTTTCCACTATTCAGCAACCCTGCACTACTGTTTAGATGGGTTAGTGGACGTCTCCTGTCTTATTTCCCATGAGTCTCCTATCAGTGAAGCTGTGGAAAAGTATTTGGTTGAAATGTTGGGCTGTGGAGCAATCACGTAAAACGTGTTTTCTGCGCATACCCTTCAAGGGACAATGACTATTCGGAGCTGCTTTAGACATTCTCATCAAGGATGTCACTTCGGGTAAGAGTACTCATCCACCCCAGCAGAAGAAGCCTAGGCCTCAAGCTAGAAAGACTTACCTCTGGGGTCTGTACTGGTGGCTTTATCTTGCAAAGAACCCTTTCTTGCCTTAAACAAGAGCAAGGTACTGGGACAAGTACATCAGAAGAAGCCTCTCAGCCACTGTTTCCATTAGAAGCACTGACTCTCTTTTATCATCCAAGTGGTCCCTGCAAAGGGGAACCAGCTTCTGATTCCACCATTTCTCATGCCTCGGGCAAATCATCATTCAGGCTAATGGATCTAAGGAAGGGGTGCTACCGTTTTCTGTCAAGACATACTCCGCTTAGGTCTGTGGGTGCTTCTTGGACTTTTCGGCATCGGGCAACTGTTTTACCAGGTGGATGTTCAGGCCTCATCTGATGCCAACTTTGGGCATAAGGTCTTTCAGGCCTTATGTCTATGTCTGTGAAGGTTCTAAATTCATCCAGGTCATGGTATATCTGTAAAAAACAAATCAAGACAACTGGACTTGCTGTAATTTTTCTTGAAGACATTTCGCTGGTCATCTGACCAGCTTTCTCAATTCAGCTGCTAGCAGTTCCCACTGTTGTTTATAGTGGGCCTGTAAGAGTTTTGTGTGCTGTATTGCCCACCTCTTAGTTGGACTGCTTTTAGGCATCCCAAACGCCACTAATTGTTCTGTTTCTCAATGAACGAGAAAGAAAATTTGGATCTTTGTACTCTAAAATATTTTTCTTGGAGTTCATTGAGGGACACAGGCTCCACCCCCTCTGTTTTTATGATCTCTTCTCTCAGTACTGCTTTGTTACAAATCTGAGGCATTCTGGGAGTGGGAGAGGTTATACCATCCTGGTTTTTTTTTTTGTTTGCCAGGGTCCAAATCCTTCTGTTGGAGACAGTATTCCCTACTTGTCTTTTGAATCCTGTGTCCCTCAATATACTTAATGAAAAGATTTTACGCTGAGTACAAATAAAAAAGATTTTATTCTAGTTATGTTTAAAAAATCATTAAAGAAGAACTCCAGGATTTTTTAAATTAATACTTGCAGTGGAGCATCAGCCGTACTGCAAGGGTTAAGTGCTCTTTTGTGTCCGGGTGCTAAAATAACAAAGGTATACTCTCCCAAGTCTCCGAGGCAGCCAGCAGTCAAATTGCTCCCTCCAGCCTGTCCCCTCCTCTGCAACACATTGGAATGTTCCCCAGCATTCTCACGTCTACGCACTGTGTATTAATGTGATTATTTACTGGACCTTACACCTCTGCAGAGGAGGGGAAGAGACATTCCAGGGACCGGTCTTTGGGCTAGTATATCTTTGGGGTTTTTTTTGTTTAACTTGGATACAAACGAGCAGTTAACCCTTGCAGTGTGGGAGTAGCCCCACTGCAAGGGTTAATTTAAAAAAAATTGACTGGAGTACGGCTTCAAATGTGTTTTTATATATAGAACTAGCATAAATTGATAAATCTGTACTCCAACAAAGTGTATGTAAACCGAAAACCAAAAATGTAATATTTTGCAGCTTACCAGTCCTTAGATGTGTTGGCTGCATTACTTTTCTTTTTTCATTTATTGTCACACTTCCCTTATAGCACTGGGTCTAGTAGTGTACAATAAAGATAAGATTGTCCTTTTCAGCTCAAAGGAAGTGACAAGGACACTAAATTTCTGTAAGATTTCTGTACTTTAATGCACATTATTGCAGATGTTCATTGCAATTTTAGTTGAATGTGGACATAATACCTTTTTTAATGTATTATTTTATTTTTTACAATTATAAAAGAGACGTATTGTAAGAACATGCGTAAAACAAAGATAACAAGCTTGTATTTTGAAAGTTCCCTAAGTAGGTCAACCCTGTTTTACGGTCTTATTCCTTTTGTCTACTTTCTTTTCAATTTTCAGATGTCAATGCCATTGGAGTCCTCAAGAACAGACACGCGTAACATCCGACAGTGCATAGCCCATGGCCTGTTCATGAATGCTGCGGAGCTGCAACTAGATGGAACATATACAACTGTGGAGACGCATCAGCCTGTTGCCATACATCCTTCCTCTGTCCTTTTCCACTGCAAACCTGCCTGTGTGATTTACAATGAGCTCCTTCACACATCTAAGTGCTATATGAGAGACCTATGCGTGGTGGATGCTGATTGGCTATTTGAAGCTGCTCCAGAATATTTCAGGAGAAAATTAAAATCTGCTAAAAATTAAGCCACTCCAGAACATTTCCTGTTCTGTTTGATGGTATACCACTGGATTGGTGAACAACTAATGTATCCTAAAATATTGGATTTTTGCAAACTTGTAGTTTGATATAAATGAAATGTAAAAATGTAGACTTACTGGATTGACATTCCATGCTAGGCATATCCATCAAATTGTCCATTGGTTAACAGACCCATGTCACCGTTTTATTCTCGTGTGTATTTAGATAATCTATTAATGATAGGTTCTCCTTTTTACATATACGTATAAATTAGATTTGTGAACTACTGGATGACTATATATGATCTGCTGCATTGTATAAATCAAAATGATTTAAAATGTAACATTTATTTGGTTTCTTTACCGTGATAACATGGTACTGAAGTTTAACCAGGTTTGAAGCTTGCTAGAAAAGAAAGCTCCCCCTAATGAAGTGTGTTGAGCAGCCTCCAACATGAAAAGGAACCACTGATTTGCTTTCATGAAGTACCATTTATTTCCAGCTTTTGCTATGATTTTCATGTATAACAAGCTATCTTAGCCTTTCTGTAAATCATATACTGAGTTGCTTATATGAAGTCAGCAGTACAATATATTCCTCGCTTAGCTTTCAAATGATAGATATTACCGTGGTATATCGCATCGATGTTTAATTGTGAAAACAAAGTTGTACTTTTGTAAATATTCTGCAAATATGTTCATCTGAAAATCTGTAGAACAACTGGTAAGTTGTTGTGTCGGCAATATTTTTGAAAGCTGAAATCTAAGATTAAGACTAAATTCGCAGTTATACAGAGATAGATATATGATAGAGATATATATATATATGAATTGTCTCGTATATAAATGAATGAGATGATTTGCAATTTGGTTCAGGCATGATCCAGGTATGCCTGTCAGACCGCATAGCCAAGTCACTGGCTAAGTAGGCAGTGCTTGATCCTGGATTCACTCCCAGCTTGCTGACACTGAAGAAGCAGTTTAAAGTAGTATTAAACTCTGAACCTTTTTTTTTTCTTCAATAATGAATGCAGATCAAACAAATATACATGGACCAGCAAAGTATTTCTTTTAATTTTTCCCCAAGCACTTGCAGTCATCAAACCGCTGGCTTCAACTCTCCGAGCTCAGCTTCCCTGAATTTCCTGTACAGTACAAGATCACAAGGAGAGCACAATCTCCATCAGTCGTCCCATCTACTAGAGGAGGGTGAAGAGAGGGATGGGAATGGCTTGCTGTGCCTGTATGTTTGTGAACACACACAGCTTTTACTAGCACACAAGGGTGGCTCCATACGACCCTGCAAGGGAAAGAAGCCATCCTAAAACAGTAAATCAGAGCCAGTGCTCAGGGGTCCAGCTGGTTCTACAGGAAACTAACTTTTTAAACATCAAGAAGCAGCATCTACTGTAAGTGATTTCATCAGCATTTGAAATGACTTAATCTTTTTCACTTTAATATCACTTTAACACTGATGAAGACATCTCTGCTCGCCTCTTTTGTCGGCAAACAGTGTTTCATTGACAGCACTGTCCATTGCAGTAGAATCCAGTTGGCTCACACTACTGGTTCTTCCTGTCTTAGCGTGAGTCCTATTGTACAGGGCATTCCAGGAAGCTAATTAGTGAGTTATTTAATACTAGATCAATTGGTGTTCTGCTTTATTGTGTACGACACATATAAACAGGCAGATGTTCATACTTTTATTATGCGCCACTTTTGTTAGATGCTGCATAATAAAATAAAAGTTGCTTGAGTAGATGGGACCACTAATTTTGTTGTCTAGTACAAGACCCAGTAATAGGTAACTGGTAAGTTGAATTCTTTATAACGTGAATGAAATGGTTCTGAGGTATTGCATTTCAGCATGAATTATTAACCAACAAACCATTGATGACTTTCTATTTTATATAGTGTGCTCTGTAAGAGGTTTTAGGTTACAAACTGTTTTGTGCACACAAGATAATTGTTTGTTGCAGGTAAAACTAGTGTTGCACAGCTTGTAAAGCACGATATCATGAACTTTATACATTAATATATTTCTCTCTTTTAGGTGCAATCTTTTTAAATCTGACCTTTTAATAGTGATTCAGATAATCACCGTTTTTAGGGACTCAAATATTTCTAAAGAGAGTATGTGTGCCTTGTAATGCAGAAAAAAGCCAGATCATTTTAATTAAGACTGCTCAGGGATGAATGTTGGGTTATACAACAATGCAAGTTTCTGGTATAAATACAAAATCTGACACTTGTGTTATGTGGTATATTACCTATGAATAGTAATATGTATACATATCCACTTTGCTATTGTGCTTTTCAACATTGAATATAAATAGCTCTTCGTTAGTTTTTAGGATTCGTTTACTTGGTGCAATATAACATTTTTGCTGCTATAACACTATAATATAGGTAAGTGTAAAAACTAAGGTAAAGTGCTGTCTTCTAGACTTTGGTAAATGCAGCATGAAAAGAGTGTTTTGAATAATGTATTAATACTACCAATACAGGAAATGCTGCAGTATCTATATTTTTGTTATATATTTATTCGACTACAATAAATCTTTGATTTTGTATATAGTTTTTGTGTTTTTGTTACTTGAAACTTGATGAATAAATAACTGATATATTGTTCATTATCCACCTTGCTGCATTGGTTCTGGGCATTTTTGTCCAGGCAACTGGTCAGGGAACGTCTACAGCCATCCATTCTTTTAAAGACAAAGTCCACTTAGTTTACCTTAAAGTAGACCACTGGCCATTTTTTAATAGAATGAGGAAAGGTTAGAACATTTTGGAGTTTTTATTACTGTTGGTATCCCTGTTTTGGAGTGATTTGCGCTCAGCAGAACTGAAAGTGAGGAGACTTTCTCCAGCAGGGACACTGACCACTTGTATTAAGTCTAAAAGGATTTTTTTACATGTGCTAGTTGAGAGTTTTCCTAACTGTTGTGTAAATGGGACAGGAATTTGAGGGAAATCTCACCAACGGGGTGTGCTGGTGATACTTTACTACTTGGATTTGAAGCAGTGCCATCCGCAGTCACCACAGCACCCATCTCAAGGGATATACCAGTAAGGAGTGTGGTGGGATTCTTCGGGAATCTCTCCAACGGGGACACATACTGAAATATAAACCTGGCCAAAGTTCTAACTTTCCCCAACGTTACATTAATCTTTAAGTTGTCTTTGATGGAATACAGATCACTGCAGCTGGAGGAAACTAGTGAATGAATTGTAGGTGGTGCTGTAGCATTTACCATTATCAACTGTTAATATGTAAAAGGCATGTGGGATGCATTACAAAAGTTACATGAAAGGTTCAGCTTTAAACTATATTGAGTGTACAGTACAGGGCACAGGCAGACTCTGAGACAGTTGGGTAATGCAGATATCATCAGGTGATTGGACACTGGGCAGAGCTGTGAGTACCTTCCTATAACCCCTCCCACTCAGAAATGCTGTTGTTTTTTTTGCTAGTATCCTTAAAGAGGAAATTTAGCCATCATTTTAATGTCTCCCAATACAGTTACTTGGCATGCCAAATGTCCGGTCTCCCAATACAGTTACTTGGCATGCCAAATGTCCGGTCTCCCAATACAGTTACTTGGCATGCCATTTTAGCTCTCAACCAAACGTTCAAGCCCTTAAATGTCTAGTGTCATAGCTGATGCATGTGCAACTGGACTCCAAATAGAGGCTATGATGGCACATTCCTTGGCTTTAGGGGATAATAGGTTGCAGTTCCGCTTTAGGTGAAGGGTGTCTCCTCTGCTGAGTGATGTATGTAGATTTGCTTTACCTTTCCTGCAGGGCCGGTTCAGGCACTGGATCCTGCATTAGGCATGTACTGCAGCATGCTGGGTTAGCCGCAGGGTGCTATATAGGACAGTAACATATCAGCAATGGTGTGACCCCCATCCCTAAAGACCCCTTCTGGGTCATCTTGGTACTCACCTGCACAGTTTGCTGCAGCCATCTTGCTAACGTAAACCACACTGGGCATGTAAGACTGTGCTCATGTAGAGGGATGCAGAGACCGGGCAGCAGCTTGTTTGGTTGCTAAAGATGCTGTACGGTTTGCTGAAGGCTGGGGGGGCCTCTGTTGTGTGGACCCTTCTGTTGTGCAAAGGGAAGTTCTCCCCCAGCATGAGAAGAGATAAGGATTTAAAAGGAAGAGCAGCAAAGAGAAGGGAAACTACCATGGATTACAGTAAGGCACACATTACAGTATTGGTTTATGTAAAAAAATCTGAGGGTTTAATGTCACTTTAATGGCCATAAAAAGTGTATGGGGATTCGGGTACTGCCATGGGAGATATGGATCAATGAAAAAAAACTAAAGCGGGCGGTTTCCCCTCCCAAATAATACCAGAACATTTAGGTCTGGTAGGAATGTTAGAAGGGACCCCATTTAAAAAAAAAAAAAAGCGTGGGGTTCCTCCCAAAAGTCATACCAGACCCTTAAGGTATGGTAGGAATTTTAGGAGGGACCCCGTGTAGAAAAAAAGTGTGTGGGTTTCCCCTCAAAGTCATACCAGGGCCTTAAGGTCTGTTAGGATGTTTTTAAATACCGGCCATTTCCCGCTCGCGCGCGCAAGGGGGCATGTCTGAGCGGACGTCTAGAGACGCCCGCTCAGATCGAGAGAGCTCCTGGCCGGCACGGAGGTAGTTAAGGAGGAACCCCACCCCCAAAAAATTCCATACCAGACCCTTGATCTGAGCACAGGCCTGGCAAGTCATCATGACTTTGCCCAATCATGGCTCTTACAAAGTACTGTGCCCTGATTGGGCAAAGTCTTGCACCTGACCTGTGCTCACAAGGCCCTGTGCACCTCACAGGGCCTTGTGGGGTGCTTGGCGGGCAAACAGCCCGCCAAACACCCTGATAGTTTGTGTGTTTGCCGAACTCTTGCTCGACTCGAACATTGAGCCCATCCCTAGTCACTAGCTGTACCTTTTGCAGGACATCAAAATCAAAATTCATTGTGATAGTAAGACATTTCCTGTGGCTCTCCGATAATGTGTGGATGGCTTGGATTACAGGTTGTGTCAGCTCTCTAAACTGAGCCTTCTGTGGCTGAAATATTGGTCAGAAGAGTCAGCGTGCAAGAAATGACTTGAGAGACTGACTCAGGAGCCCCAGCGGACCCTCTGCCGCACCTTTCGGCAGCCCTCCCTTTATGTCGCAGTCGGACTCTGGCACCCCCCGGCCTGCTCGTCCCTGACCGAGTCCCACGGGCTAGCTGTAGCCAGTCCGCGACAACGTGGGTGGACTGCCGGTTTGACTCTCCTTGCAAAAACGGGCGTGTGCGTCGACCTCCGCAGACGTGGTCCAGTGTGCTCCGTTTCCCGCGTCCAAACAGGCCCGAAATTTGCGATTTACCATTTTTAAAAATGTGTTATGAATCGGTTTGATTTTTTCCCTCGCACTGGATGCAGCACCCGCGCGAGTTGAAAGCGAGTGGTGGGACAGCTCGTTCCACGTGAAGCGTTTTTTTCTAGCCCGGCCGCTTGACGTGCGTGGCTTTAAATCACAGAAAAACAACCCTCCGTCTACCTATGAAAACATTCATGAGTTTTTGACTAAGGTTGCTCCTATTACAGGCATTTGAAAAAAAGCAGAGGAATCATAATAATAAGAATAATATGTTGAGGATTTCATTGACGGGAGCATGTCTCTTCTGAGAGAACCTGGATGCTTTCATCAAGAAGGTTACTGGTGGTGAGAGTAGTCTCTTACCCAGCAATCAGAAAACTTATGACTCCTTCCAGTAAGCCTGCCTTGTCCAGGAAGAGCGTGTGGTGGGACGTCTGTTGGCTTTAATGGCTGTTTGGACTGCAGACTTCTAGGATCTTTGGTTTTAATCCAAGTAGGGAAAATGGGGACACCAGTTCAGGGGACAATTGTTTTCAGTTTAGCTAGGTTTCACTAACTTTCTGTTGCGTCTCTGGGGAAGAGAAATCGCCTCAATGGTACAACATTTCCTGCCAGGGGTTTAACCCTTCTGTAATCCAAAACTAAAAAACAGTTGATGATGAAGTAAGCCTTGGGCAAAAAGGAATATCTAGGTCTCCGGATTAGCTTATCCCCATGAAGAACAAGGAATGGTAACTTCAAAAGAAAAGATGGCCAGTACTGAAACCCTTGTAAATGTAAGTTCAAGTACATTTAAACTAGGGATGCACCGATGCCAGTATTGGTGCCGATACTGGGCATTTACTCGTACTCATGAAAATACCCTTATACTAAGTGCCGATACTGACACTTTAAATGTTTGAATGGCTATGGCTGGTGTAAGGTTCCCCGCTTGCTGGGGACCTCACGGCGGCTGTTTGATGCGCCGGTCCGGCAGCACATCTCTTCCTCCTGCCCATTGCCCGTATAGTCATGGTAAGACCCGCTCGCACAGCCATGCGGAGACTGCACAGCCTCCTGAGACCTGCATGCAGCCCTGGTCATACCGCACAGCCTCCTGAGACCTGTACAAAGCCCTGGTGAGACTGCACATCCTCCTGAGACCCCACACAACCCTGGTGAGACCGCACACAGCCTTCTGAGATGCAGCACAGCCCTGGTGAGCAACACAGAGCATGTAGCGTCATATTGTTCTGCATTGCGGTATAATGTATTGCTGAGATTTGTGGTTCTCTATAGCTGGTGGTATTTTGCATTGCTGTATAATATATTGCTGGGATTTGTAGTGCTGCTTCACCTTGGAGTCAGTGGCAGAACTACCAGGGTTGCAGCTGTGACTGGGTCCCACCACTGTCCTAAAAATGTGTTCATTTTGACAGCAAATTTCTATTCAGTTTTAGTCTTCAATCCAGTTTTATATTAGTAAAATATAAGATTCTAGTCGACTAAATCTACAGTAGATTTAGTCTACTAAAATTTAGTGGGTTTAGTTAGTCATTTAATTTTCCTTTAGAATTTCCAATCTCCTTATATACTCCTGTGGTAAACATCTGTTAACGTGTTATTACTTATGGTATTAAGGTTTGAGCATGCAATACAGACGCAGATTTAAGTGTTGTGATATATACCTAGGGGGGAATTTATCAATACTGGAGCAGACAAAATCTGGCAGACTGATTAGCTTCTTTCATTCTCAAATCTTAACTGAACAAAATGAAGAAAAAAGCCTATTGGTTACTATGGGCAACTGCTCCAGATTTTGTCTGCTCCAGTTTTGATAATTCCCCTCCATGTCTTTAATTATCTTAAAATTAGATTAAACCAAGTCTTATAAAGAAACAATAGTATTGAGTATTTTCAACCAAGGACCAGTAATTAGATAGGCATTGATTATAACAACTTGCCTATCACATTCTTTCAAGCAGAAGTGCAACTCTAAAATATTAAACTGAAAAACTATATTGGCTGTAATGTCTTTGCACATATGACCTATTAGCCATCCATTCAGGATGGAACTGGAAGTCCATAGAGATTAGTTCTGATTGGATCTCTTCCCAAATCGTCTCTCCCTAACATTTTAGTCTAGTTTTAAAGTAGTAGACTAAAATGTCAATATATTTTCGTTATAGTTGTTGTCATCATAACTTCGTTTTTATTTAGTTTTAGTCGCTGAAAAAGTGTTGTTGACGAAAACTAAGACGAGAATTATTAGTCGACGTAATTAACACTGTCCTAAAATCATCCGTCTGTATTGTTTTAGAAAAACTGTCACATGACACTAAAAACAAAGGTATCGGTAATTGGTATCGGCGAGTACTTGAGGAAAAGTATCAGTACTCGGTCTGGAAAAAATGCTATCGGTGCATCCCTAATTTAAACGCAGGAGAACTTGCTTTGAGAAGCATAAAGTAGATTAATGTTTCCCAGATATTTTCCTGCATTTAAACACATGTGATTGTAGCTTTCAAGCATGTGTAGGGGTATTGCTATTAACGGGAGCTGCCTCCTTGTTTGATTTACATAGTGTCCAAACCTCCTGAAGGTAACAGTATAGCACACAGCAGCAAAATATAGTAGTGCTGTGTCCTCTGTTGGCTCTGATGGCCTCTATTCTCCTTGGCGCCTTCTAAGGGGGGTAATGACATGCATTCAGCTAGCTATATACGTTGGGTGGAGAGTTTATACATTAGCCTCTTGGTGTTTCTCTAGTGTTAGCTGCAGCACTAATAACATTAAAGGATGAAACTGTCACAGGTCGGCTCAGTAGATCGGGAAGTGAGCGAACACATAACGTCGCTCGCTCACTTCTCGATCTATCCGTGCAAAGAGCCGTGACTGTCACTCACGGCTCCCTGCAGGGATTCCCCCCTACCCTGCCCGATCCTCCAGCACTGACTGGCGGAACGGACGGGGGAGGGGGCGGGTACAGCTGGCTCTGCCTCTAGATAGGCAGAGCCAGCTGTCACTCACGCAGCTGGGTGGATCCAGACAGAATTGTCGGGATCCGTCCCGGCTGTGCCGTCTCAGTATACCGCGAGCTGTAGCTCTCTATATACTGAGCTTAGGGTGACGGGAGGACGCTAGTTTGTGTCCTCCCGTTAAAAATTGGGAGAAATGTCCCCTGGTGCAGCGCTAACACTGAGGTGAGGGTGTGGGAGTAAGGGTTGGAGTGCTTGGTGTGCGGCTTCTTAGAAATACGGACCGGGGTGTCCGACGCTTGCTGTTCTTCTTTCTCAAGCTAATCCACTTGGTAGTGGCGCTTCTTTACTCCTTGTTTTGTCCTCCCGTTACCCTTAGGAGAACTATGGGGAAAAGCCCTGACCCCATAGTTCTCCTTTAAAAAATCACAATCCAATCCCAGCTAAAGGCAGCTTTCTAACCTAATCAGAGCACTTTTGTGGAAGGGGAATCTGTTCACTTTCAGAATTACATCGGGAATGATAAACCAGGCCTCAATATTTCCACTCGCCCCCTCGCAATTGGCGAGTGAAAATTGCGTGGGGGCGAGTGGAATGTCATCGAGGGGGTGCGCCGCCGGCAGGACCAGGGATGAGACACTAACGCCGTGGAGATTGCTCGCTTCTCTTCTCCTCCTCAGCCGCTGCAGCTACAGACTGGCCTCTCTACTGTGCGTTACATTACTGACCTCTGTACTGTGCGTCACACAGCTGGCCTCTGTATTCGGCATTGCACCACTGACTTCTGTACTGTGCGTCACATCGCTGACCTGGCGGAGTTAAGGCCTGGGCAGGGTATTTCTGTAAAAAGTATGTCAAGGCAACTGGACTTGCTGTATTTTTCTTAAAGACGTTTCACTGGTCATCCGAATTGAGAGAGCTGGTCGGATGTCCACTGAAACGTCTTCAAGAAAAATACAGCAAGTCCAGTTGCCTTGACAGATTTTTTACAGATAATGTTTTCACTAGTGTGGTAAATAAACACTGATTCAAAATGGGTTGGGTGTCGGAAAGAGGAAAAATTTTCCTTGACGGGAATGTTCCAAGTTCTGTGACATATCATTGTAAATAAAAGGTTGCATATACCTTTATGTGCATAGAAAAAGTGCATTAGTGCGCCAAGCAGTAGGTGGGCTTATAAACTATGGTAACTGTGGCATAATAGATGATTGTCACAATCTGCAACTTTGTATGTGACAATTGTGATCATTTCCCTGTGGCAATTTCTCACTCCACCAGTCACCTTTGTTATTGTAAGAAAATGACACGAAATATGATTTTTTTATGTCATATTCCTTTTCTCGAAGCATAGGGTGGAAAAGTTCAATGATAGATGATTGTTTCCGTTGTTGCATAAAGTTCATAATGTGTTTAATTTAAAAGTTGCAAATGATTACAGGATATGGTATATCTTACAGAATGAGTCTATAAGATGCTTGATGATGACAAAATATAGTATATCTTACAGCAGAAATCTATAAGATGCTTAGGAAACGTGGCTTTAGTTAGTATAAATAGTCCTAACAGGTGTCTGTCTATTTCAACGTGAGTGTGGGGGTGTGGGCTTGATGCTGTGCGTGTATGTGTGTGGTGTGAATGAGTGTGAGTGTATGTGTCGTGTGTGAGTGTGAGCCCGAAGGATCATCCCTCATCCTTTTATCCATGCTTTTACTTTAAAATAACCTATGTGATGTTTACCTTAAAAGTCTCTCCGATTAGCATAAGGGAGTGCCATACTCTAGTAGCTGAGTCATGTGTTCTCCTTCTATCCCATTTTGAGCATCATAGTCTATGTCCTGAGTAATGTGTTTTATTCTTCAAACTCATTTTAAAGGCCAAGTCTTCTTTGAGCAATCCTAACAACTGTTTCAACTATACTTAGGTCTGCCTGTCAGGCTTACTGATTGATTACCAATTGTAAACTCAAAATCAGCAGTATAGTAAAACTGAATCTCCAAACTTGGATAGATTAAAATATAGAAAATCAATCACCATTTAAGGTTCACACATACATATTTCAATATCTGCTTTTAACAGTTATATTGTGTAATCACACATAGGGCAGCCTGTTGCATGACAAACCGGGCAAAGAAGCTCATGCAGCTGTTTGAGTTGTGAGCTCCACACATGAAAATGTGTCTTTCTTGCCGTGTTTATGGTGCCATTAACGGATAAAATATCC
>NW_017306386.1:360582-362650 GCF_000935625.1 Nanorana parkeri | reverse complement strand
AACATACCCCCCCCCCCCCCCCCATGTTAATGTAAGGACTTACTTTAAATCGTGCCTCTTAATCCGATCTTCTTTAGTGCAGTTTTCAGGAGTCCTTCCAGCGCTGGTGTGGATCTCCGATCCAACGCTGACTCCTCTCTCTTCCTGTCCCACGGAGTCTGTGTGGGTGCACGCCATCCATATACTTACCTTGTGTCTCTCCTCGTCTCCCGGCCGTACATCTGAACTGTGCATGCGCCCGCCCCAAGATCCTTTGCGACCACCCAAGACTGTTCAGATGGGAGCATGCGGCGAAGACACAGGTAATTTTTTAAAGTTTGAAAGGTTTTTTTTTTTTTTTTTTAATGTTCTTGCACATATCTACTGCTTACTAGCAGTAGATATATGCATAAAACGTTGAGGGTTTAATAACCTTTTAACAATTAATGTAGTTTGTATACATTTTGTGCATGCACAATTGTGCTATTTCACACACAAGTTGCAGGGGTTGGCAACCTCTGCACGCCAGCTGTTGTAGAACTACAAGTCCCATGAAGCATTGCAAGATTCTCAGCTACAAGCATGACCCCCACAGGCTGAAGCATGATGGGATTTGTAGTTTAACCACAGCTGGGGTGCCCAGATTGCTTACGACTGTAATTGGGTCCATTATGTGTAAGAGAATCGTGTATTTTTAGTAAAAAGCCAGATATGTATGCTGAGGTAAACAATTAGCTATATACATAAAGCCCATCTTCCTCAGACTCCCATCATACAGCCGGTGTTCTATCGAAAGCTCCAACTCCTCAAGTTCTACAACTGCCTGACTTCCGGTTTAGTTAGAACACTAATCCAGCACGTTATTAATCTCAGGTGCCCCACTCAAACGGTGGCCATATTGAGTGGGGGCACTTGAGATAAATAACGTGCTGGATTAGTGTGATCCTAGTTCATTTTAATACTTCATTGCTGTGGTGTATGTATATAGGGCAATGCCGCGGATGGCGCTCGTGCAGAAGAGCTTTCTTGGCCAACCCTCTTAGCTCTAACTAAACAGGAAGTCAGGCAGTTGGAAAACTCGATGAGTTGGAACTTTCGATAGAACACCCGGTTTCCCCACTAGCACAACGTGACCTTCTTACACAATCCTATAGGGATAACATAATTGGATGAGAGAGTGCTCTCGTGACATCCGCTGATACACTTCCGCCTGCAGAGGTGAAAGGTCAGAGGTGTCACGGTGTCCTCTTGTCACACACGTGGGTCACGGCTGCAGCATGCTGTCCTCCTTGTCTCGCGCCTTCTCCGTTGCCGCCAGGGCGCTGGTTGTTCAGCCTCTGCCACTGCTGAGCAGTCGGGCCCCGGGCCTCTCCCTGTGCCGTTCTCTATGGATACATGGCGGAGCTGGCAGCGCGGTCAGGCCGACTTTCCTGAACCCACAGAGGGGCTTCCCGGCTGTATCGTGTGGCTGCGGGGGATTACACACTGAGGGTGAGTGCGCATCTACCACATCATGGCACATCAAGGGTTCCATGTAACCCTTCCCCCTAGATTGGGGGATTTCAGGCTGCAGCTTTTCACGGAGTATGCTAGAAGTCAGATCGCAAGGTTATAGAGGAGGATGACCTTCATGTATGTACTTGTTCTAATCAGAGGCTCTCATATCAAAGCTGTACATTCTGCTTCAACTGTTCTCAGCCTGTTCACCCTGGAGGATCCCCCTGAAATAATTGGCAGGTCTTGGGGAGCCCTTGCTAAAAATAATTATAGCTACAGCACATGGTACCCTGGTGTGGTCAGTAGGTGGTAGATATACAGGTACTATAGAATGTATTATACTTGGCATACTCTACACATCGTCTTCATCTCCATAAAAAAACATTAATGTTTAGTAATAGATGAAATGAGTGAGAATAATGCCAATGAAACAATGCAGTGAAAATGTAGTGCCTCCTTTACTTTGGGGGCATTGATGAGCAGGGGAAGGGTCCCTTTACATCATGGGGTGAGCGAGGGGGGCAAAGGAGGGTGTGAGCGAGCGGGGTATAGTGCAAAGGACCCCCCTTTCTGGGGGGTTAGGGGGCAAAGG
>NW_017306386.1:346541-360039 GCF_000935625.1 Nanorana parkeri | reverse complement strand
TATGGGGGTAAGCGGGGGGGGGGGGAAGAGCCCCCTTTACAGTGGGTTGGGGCAAAGGGCCACCATTTCTGGGGGGGAAAGGCCCCCATTTCCAGAGGAGGGGTGGACGGGGCCCCTTTCCATGTGGGGGCGAAGGTCATGGCATGCCACTCGGCTTCTTGATTGGTCAGGAAGCCAGGCTGCCTAGCAACAAGTTAAGCAGGCTTCCTAGCAAATCAGGAAGCTGGGCAGCGGGTCATGACGTGCCACCCGGCTTCCTGATTGGCCAGGAAGCCAGCTCCATGTGTCCTCGTGGCACTGTCCCGGCATCTGGCTAAGTTTTCGGAGCATTTGGGCGAGTAAGTACACTCAAATACTCGGTATCAGTGTATCCCTACTTAAAAGAGTAAAGTAATATTTCTTATGTAAATCATTCTCTCAGCAAAATATTATTTTATCCGCTGCTAAATTACAACCTGTATTGTTTCAGGAGACAAAGCCTTTGCAGAATTTTTGAATGATGAAATCAAAGAAGAGAAAAAAATCCAGAAACACAAGCACCTCCCCAAAATGTCTGGTGGGTGGGAAATGGAAGTCAACGGAACAGAAGCTAAGCTGACCCGTAAAGTTTCTGGAGAGAAGTATGTACAATGCTCAACTTTTGTCATCAGCTGTGAGCATCATTTTTGTTTTTTTTTTGTTTTTCTTAAAGTAAAACTCCACATTTGCTACAAAAAGCCTTAGCCTCCTAAGCTAACCTAACCTGTGATGCATACTTTTTGCACTAACAATGTAAACACTGTAGGAAGCTGCAGCATAAGAATCCCTCGGAGCGAGGTTCTAAGTTAAATTGTCATAGGGGTCTAGCAAAGACAGGTTGGGGGTTTTTTTGTAGCAAAGATGTAGCTGTACATTTAAAGTTGAAATTAAGTTATGAAAAAAGAAGCTCCCACAGTCCTCCATGTCACATATTTATACATGTATTTAGATATTTGGGGTCTTTTTTAATGCTCCAGTCAGACATCTTCAGTCTCATGCAGGGGCGTGGAATTCCTATCGCCCAAGTGTTTTTCTTTCTACATTTAGCCCTGCTTCGGGCAAGCGGGGCTAAATGTAGAGCAGCCGCTCGTTTTGTACAAGTGAACTGGGTGGCTGTGCAGCCTCCCAGATCACTTGTAGCAGCCAAAAGTCTCCCAGGCCCCCTGGAACCACAGCAATGATTTCAGGATGGGGATCAGACCAGACATTCGTCCTCCGATCTGATCAGTGCAACAAGAGAGCTGTACTCACAGCCTTTCCGTGTCAGCTGTCGCATGTGGAGCTGTACAGAAGATCCTGCACAATGCTGTGCTGGATCATCTGTATTGGAGGGCAGGCTCCATAAACTCCGGCCCTCCACCTGTTGTGGAACTAAGTCCTGTGAGGCATTGCAAGGCTGACAGGTACAGGCATTACTCGCATGCTGGGATTTGTAGTTAAAGCACAGCTGGAGGGCCGGAGTTGCCCACCACTACTCCAGGGCAGACAGTCAAGGAAGAGACGCATCCTGAAATAATGCTGTGAACACATGCTGTCTTCTAGCTCCTAAGTAACCAAGAGTATCAAACATGAAGTTCTGTAGTTGTTCACATTCTTCTTAGCCAGGATCTGTATTGTGACTGTCATGCACATTTAGGAGACGGTGTATGTTGTCAGTAAAAGCAGCAGCTGTCAGACTTCAGGTGACCTCTCACCTTTATCTCCCAGGGCTCTGAATCATTCTCTTGGTAAGTTGTGCTAAATAACCAAAAAAAATGATGTTAACGCTGCACATGTTGGATAACTAAAGACGGACTATTTAGATTTGTTTTTGCCTGTCTGCATTACACTGTTAAAAGCTCAAGGGCATTTATTTTAGGAACAGGGTAGCAGTGACTGCAGATGCAACTGGGCCTTTGCTTCTGAGGTCCTGCCTAGCCGTATCTAAATACATATGTGTCCTTTAGCAATAGTTGGATGTACAATTGCCCTGTTTTTGAGAAATTGTTCACTGTGTGCACTTACGCTGATTGGCCTGCAACCCTGTGCAGAGAGAAGTATAATGATTGCCATTGTTCACCTCCCTCTAAAATGCTTCTTTTCTGTGGCTACAATATGTTCCAGTTTTAGCTGGGATGCCTGTCTTACAGTGTTTGTTGTGATTACATACACCAAATACATGGTGTCATTATCTGAACTCCATGACCAGATTAGCACCTGATCTTGCTTATAAGTGCATATTATTTGTACATGTGCCTTTAAATGTTTGTATGTACAATAAGTTTTTTTTTTTTTTACTCTGTAGAATTACTGTAACATTTAATACAAACAACAGCATTCCACCATCCTTTGATGAGGAGTCTAAAGAAGCTCAGAAGGCTGAAGAGGATGAAGTAAGTTTTAAACAATTTTCTCTTAGGGGAAATATGTTTATATATTCCTTTTATTTTATCATTTATAGCACATCATGGGATATGCTACGGCCATATTTGTTGAAAAAGAATTTGTAATAAGATAAAGTAAAACTAACAAGACATTGTTTCTTCTCCAGCCTGAACTCATTTCCACACCCAACTTTGTCGTAGAAGTTACAAAGCTCGATAGCAACAAGACATTGGTTCTTGACTGCCATTATCCTGAAGATGAGGTAATGTTCCAGCTTCCCACACAGAGCTAGCAAAACCCATGAATTAAAGTTTTTATGTGTTCACATAGTTTTAGTTTTAGCATTCAGGAGAAATATCCGATGCCTATAGAACATTATGGAGCTATAATGATTATCATTTAGGACAGCAACCATTATTTCCAGCAATGAGATGAAAATACTCTATATAGACCATGGACTGGTTGTTGTGTAAGATTTTGCCTTAGGGCTCTTTCATACCATTAGCAGTGACTGACTTTTTTAGCACTGGATCAATGCCAGTCACCGCTAGGGTACGTACAAAACAAGTGTTTAGTTATATACCACGTTCAGCTAACAATGCAGGTGTGATGTGTGGTGCAGTTCTATAAAATGCAGACTTGCTGCATTTTTTCACAAGGCACTGGATTGCACTGCAGGTTACCATAGCATAGCACACTGCTCTGCTGTGGTGAGACCTGAATGTGTAGGTCTCGCTCCAAATAAAACTCTGTCATGCTGCCCACCATCCGGACCTCACTTGGCACACTAGTCCACGCACTAAAACTGAGTGTTGTGCTGGTGTTAACAGACCCTTACTGTAATATAAAGACAGTGGGGGAATTTATCAAAACTGGAGCAGCTGTGCATGGCAACCAATCAGCATCCACCTTTTAATTTCAAATCTTAACTGAGCAAACTAAAGAGAAGCTGATTGGAGCAGTTGCCCACGGCAACCAGATTTTTTTCTGCTCCAGTTTTTATAAATTCCCACCCGTAAACTGTACATACCCATGCAGCATTTAGAGGATTGCTTGCAATAATCTAGTATGGTGTTAGAGACGTGATTTATGGGTGTTTTCTAAACAATACAAGACTGTAGCATCAGTTGGGAAACTGTACCGGCACAATGGAACATCACAGTTATTGGCGAGTATGAAAATGTTTGGACCCCTAAAAATCTTTTTGTTTAAAGCAATCCTTTTACTGCTCAATTAAAACAAAAATTGAATATTATTCCAGTTGGGGAAAAATATCAGCTTACAAAGGATTAAAACTGAATTGCAGGCAGATATAAAGACACTTTATTCCAGCTATGGATTCATTGTGTGTATTGTGCATACCGCTTGTAGAAGTAGAGGAATTTTGCTATCTTTAAGTCTTGATATAGGCCCTCTGAATTCTTCTGCACAGCAGCACTGCAAGCCACCACGCTCTACTGGTGGATGCTCATCTGGTTAGACATTTGCACATTTGAAGTTAAACTTCTTTGCACCATAAAGGTGCCCATACACCTGCCAATTTATCGTACGATAATTGCGGGTGATCCCGCAATCGTACGATTATTGTAAAATTGTTTTAGATAAAGTTTTTCAAAAGGACATAAAAACTATTTTATCTGTTAGATGCATTGTACTGATATCACCTTTTTACGATGTAACATTTTGCTCTTCCTGTTGTGTTTAAGGTTGGACGTGGTGAAGAAGAAGAGAGTGACATTTTCAGTATTAGAGAGGTTAGCTTCCAGCCCACTGGAGAGACTGACTGGAAAGACAACAGCTACACTCTTGGCACAGATTCTCTTGACTGGGTTGGTATCTATTTATTTCTTCTTGATTTCTGCTTTCCTCTAACACTTTATTTCCATTTTTCTCAGTTTGGGGGACCTTTTGGTCCCATTGGTTGCAAACCTTTTGCAGATTCATATTTTTCTGCTGTGTAGTGAAGAAAGTCCGTTTTACCTAGGCCTTTCTCAAACCTATGTGCAATGATCTGCCTTCAATATGATCACCTGGTGCAATGCTAGTATTGTGATATGGAAATCTGCAGTGTTTGCATTGCTTTAGAGTGCCTGTCGCAAACAATGGAACTCCTATGGCAGGGATGGCTGAAATTTGACTTGCATCTCAATGTTAGCTTTTGGAGCAGGACAGTAAGCCAATTATTTCAGAAGAAAAACATTTTTGTTTTTTAAGAAACATTTTCCACCACCCATCTCCCCTCAGTTCCCCAGGTAAGTGACATACACGCACATGACCATCCAGATGACTTCCATTGCACCCTGGTCCAGTTCTGACGCTCACGTGCCCATCGTCTGCACTTTTGGTGGTGGACACAGATCAGCGTGGGCACCCTGACCAGTCTGCAGCTATGCAGCCCCTTATGCAACAAACTGCAATGCACTGTGTGTTTCAGACACCTTTGTCGGACCCAACATTAGCTTTTTCAGCAATTTGAACTAGAGTAGGTCTTCTATTGGATCAGACTACACTGGCCAGTCTTCACTCCCCACGTGCATTAATGAGCCTTGGCTGCCCATGACCCTGTAATCGGTTTTCCTTCTTCGACCACTTTTGCTAGGACCAGCAACATCCAACAAGAGCTGCAGTTTTGGAGTTGCTCTGACCCAGTTGTCAAGCATCACAATTTGGGCCCTGTCAGTCACGCAGATCCTTATGCTTACTCGTTTTTCTGCTTCTAACGCACCAACTTCAGGGACAGAATGTTCACTTGCTCCCCAATATATCCCACCCACTTCCAGGTGCCATTATAATGAGATATTCACTTCACATAATGTTATGGCTGATTGGTGTATATACAATAGTATGTTATCAGTTTCTTAACAAAGGTGACTAATTTTATACATGTGTGATGGCTTTTGATAGTTCCAGAGAATGGTCAGCACATTGGGAGATTGCTACTTCATAAAACCTGCACATCCATTAAGTAATGCATGCTTGTGAGCCCCAGCTCCATGCAGTATTGGTTTTCCTTTGCTCAATCATCACATACGAATAGTACATTGGATGGTGGTTTCTAATGCCTTGATTAAGGTGCTCATAGTAGGCTGTAATACTTTTTGATTGTCTTCACTTCATACAGTCAGATTTTTTTTTTTTTTAGATCTGCTTTAGAGCTCTTTGTTTAATATGCTAACTTAAGAACTGTAGTCAACAATTTCTTATTGTATGTATCTGAATTGCTTTACTTGCAGGCCCTTTATGACCATCTGATGGATTTCCTGGGGGACCGTGGAATTGATAACACATTTGCTGATGAACTTGTGGAGCTCAGTACTGCTTTAGAGCATCATGAATACATCCATTTCCTTGAGAATCTGAAAAAATTTGTTAAATGCTAGAATGTATTAGAATTTGTTTTCTTTTCTCGGTGTAACTTGTATGCAATTTTCACAGTTAAAATGTATAGGTCCAAGGATTAGTGGCCATAGGAAAAAAAATTACTTAAGTGAAGATAGAAACACGGGGGCTGCCGTGGCTTGCTTTTTTAAAAGTTGCGAGCACTGCTTCCTTATTTTGGTTTAATGCCCTAGCGAGTTGCTGACCTGGAACAAGCATGCAGGCAGTGAAGTCTGAAAGATGTGAGTTCTGCTATTTATGGTTGTTTCAGGTCAGTGGCTTGCCTGTTTCTAGTCTCACAGAATTCCTGTAAGATTTGTCCACCTACTGAACTTGTCATTTCCAAGAATCTGTTGGTAGAACACTACTTTCTGTCTTTTGACTGTATCAGATTGCCCAAGGAAATGTTTTGTGGGCTGATACCTTTCTCAAAAGATAACTGAGGTCAAAATGGTCTACATCAGAACGGAAAACCATTTCACAATTGCATAAAATCATGTTAGTATTTTTTATTTAATTTTTGCAGTATGTTCTGTGCAAATTTTGAAAAGGTATTTTTCTTTCTGTCATTTGATATCTGTACGCACCATTTGTTTTTGTACAAGTCCCATTAAAATCTCTTAACCTTCAATTTCATTTGGTGGCTTTTTGGCTATGTAACTAGTTTACAGTCTGCTTGTATAAACCTGATGTAAAACTTTATGTGCAAGTAGTAGGATACTGCATCTGTATCACCGGTTTGTGGGTGATAGAGCAGTGTTTCACAGCACCCTTTTAAAAGAAGCAAAATCTTGAGGCACCCTGGTCTAAAATGTCATCGATTTTTGTAAAGGGGGACCACACGTAAAACCAGTGGGTTTCCCCATTCACATTTAAGTATCCTTTCAAATCAAGATTCCTCTTTGCATCAGTAGCCTCCTTTTCATATCCGAGTTCCCCTTTATATCAGGAGCCCCCTTTTCACCTCGGTCTTCATTTCCCCCCCTTCACATCACAGCCCCACTACCACCCTGGTTGAAAAGTTGATTTTTATAGAGTCATTGGTTAATTGTTTATAAATAACATCCTCTTTGGAAGAATTGCAGGCACTGGATCATCCTAACTGTAAGCCCCCAATTAATTTCTATACTTTAACATGACATCCTCCGGTACACGCAAGACATTTATCCTGTCTTAGCAGTTTAAACAATGCAGATATACATATCCATCTGCTTTTTCTTCTGACATCGTTGTCCTGAGAGGAGCTGTCTTTTTAATCTGCCAAATCAAAAACACCTTGTGTCTATGCGAACAGTACATTTTTATTTGGTGTCTACACCAATTTTGCCTCTTTTGTTGATGCTTCAGATATTTCTATTGTTTGAGGAATAATAAACATCCCCAACTGTCATCAGTCAAGTTTGACCATCTGTAGGTTGTATCCTGTATGAATGAAGAACTCTACTATTATAAAATGATAGCATCAAGACAAGTTCTGAAAGCTTTTATACAGGCTTATTACTGGCCCGAGAACTAATGTTACCGGGAAATTGCCACATTTTCAGGTGGAAGCTTTTAAACAAAATTTGGCAAAAGCCTTTACTATATTTTGGTGGGTCCATTGCAAAACAAATGTAGATAATGTTCAGCTTTCAGATTATTGCCTTGATCAATGCATTCTACATAAGTGACCCACACAGCTGAGCCTTGCATCGATGGCTATCTAAGGGTCCACTATGGATGCACAAAATAGTTATGGAAATGAACTGGTGTTGCTCAATGTATCTATTAAATGGCTTACATGGAGGTTTGGGCGATCTTGGATACTGGCATATTTTGCATTGGCTTTTTTCTTTTACAATCACGGCCAAAAATATTGGCACCCCTGCATTTGTCAGAATGCACCACTTCCCACAGAAAATTGTTGCAATTACAAATGTTTAGGCATGCTCATGTTTGTTGATTTGGTATGACAAAAGGGGGGTGCCAAATCTAACATTCCACACAAAACTCAAAGTGGACTGGACAAAATTGGCACCCTCAATTAATAGTTGGTAGCACAGCCCTTGCGGGGAAAAAAACTGAAATCACCAATTTCCTGTGACCATCAATGAGTTTTACACCTTTCTTCACAAATTTTTGGACCACTGTTCTTTTGCCAACTGCTCCACGTCTTAGATTTGATGGGTTACTTCTCCCCAATTGCTGATTTCAGATCTCGCCACAGGTGCTCTATGGGATACAGATCTGGACTCATTGCTGGCCAGTCCAGTAATCATTTTTGGTTGCTTTTTGATGTGTGCTTTGGGTCATTGTCCTGCTGTAAGACCCATGTTCTCTGAGAGCCCCAATTTTCTGATACTGGGCCCTACATTGCACCCCAGAATTATTTGGTAGTCTTCAGATTTCATAATGCAATGCACACAGTCAAGACATCCACTGCCTGAAGCAGCAAAGAATCAAACATCTACCATGTTTGACTGTAGGGACTTTTTTTTTCTTTTTCTGAACACAATGATGGGCTTCACCAAAAAACTTAATTTTGTCTCATACTACTACAAAATAAATAAACATGAGAATGCCTAAGCATTTGTAATTGCAATTTTCTGTGCAAAGTGGTGCATTATCTGAAAGAAATGCAGGGGTGCCAATACTTTTGGCCATGACTGTATATTCAAGTTTGGTATCCCAAAGAGATCAAAGGCCAGACTAGTGGTTTCTTTTGATGGTTTATTAGATTCCTGCAGTATAGGCCATCAGTACCAGCTGGGCTCTGTTAACTGATGTCTGAACACCTTCAAAGCAGTTCTCTTAAGTTTGAAAAATATATAGAATTAATTGCTGTCACAAACTCCAAGCAAAGCAAAAACAGACAGTGTAAATACATATTTATCTGCCAAATAATTTATAATTGTCAGCTGAGGTTTTGATTTATAGCAGCATTTCTCAACCATTCAAATCAGAAAGCACTATTCCCATCATTAGCCCCCTTTCACAGAGTACCCCTTCACATTGCCACACCATGGAAAGGCATGACACTGAGAAACTGTCTCTTAACTAGGGTGGCTTGAAATTTTCAGAGTAATCCTGCAGGCTTACCTTTGGTGGGGGCCTGGTTCCACAGTGCAGGCACATGTCCTTTAGGTACCTGCTTGCATTAACTTTGGCAAAGAAAAGGCCATTGGAGAAGTAGGGGGGTTATGATTGATATACCATGGGTAAAGCTCAACTCTTGACACCATCCCTTTCAGGGGTGTGGAATTACAAACATCCCACACCTGGGACATGTATTTTTTTTTTTCTACATTTGGCAAGGGCAAGCAGAAGTGCTAAATACAGAGGGGGAGCAGTTTTGTAAAAGTGATCTTGAGCGGCTGTACTTTTAAGCAGCCCAATTCTCACTCCCCCCCTCCCCGAACACTGCCTCTCTCCGTGCCCACTATGTCACAGCCCTCTGCTGCTTCAGGGTCCCCCACACTTCTGGGGAAGCCAGAACCACAGCAAATAAAATCAGGTTGTAGAGTAGAGAACGTCCGTTCGTTCTCTGCTCTATGTGAGCACTGGCACAGGAATGCTGCACTCGCAGCTTTCCATTTACAGGAGAAGCATAGTACTGTGCTAGTGAAATGGATCTGAACCACAACTGGGTTCACACAAGATGTCTGCTGCTGTTTCTAATTATTTTGTGTACGGTGCACCGGAGAAATCACAAACTCAGAATTAACGGTCTATGAAGATTCTGCTTTATTCAGGGCGGTCTCTCTCCTTTATACACAGATAACAGGAGAGTGCTCGTCACACATATGCCCACCTCTGTTATTATACTATTGGGCAAACTAGAGGAACTGTTAGTTAAAGTCTCGTGTCTCTCACTAATTGGTTAGTCAAAGATATCTTCTGCTTGTAGCGTCCTCCCTCTGCATTCCTCCGATGTGTCCTTGGCGCGCTCCCGAATACAGGATATCTCTCTTGGTTACGCATAGCAACGCTAAAAGCTGAGTAAGGAGAGTCACAAAGCTAGGAAGCAAATTAAACTAATTCAAAACAATTTAAAACATAGAAAAGGACATTTTCCTGATATGATCCATATTCCTTCACACTAGAACTCCTGTATTGGATGAATAAAGAGAGCTTGTCACATCCCAATGACATGGGGCTAAGTGGAAAAAAAAATAAAAATTACACACACTTCAGAATTCAAGTATACTATATTCACAGCTACCCCTTTGCCCAGCTTAATTCCTCGAAAAGAAAAAAAAAAAAAATAGATGTGTGACCACTTCCCGTCTTGTGAATCCATGGCACTTTTTTTAAGCAAAAAAAAACATGTGATCCTTTACCTAGTAACTACAGAGCTGGAAGATACTAGAGTTTGATAGAGACTTTAATCCCTTTTTCTATTGAGAACTATGGGGTCAGGGCTTTTTCCCATAGTTCTCCTTAGGGTAATGGGAGGACACAAACTAGCATCCTCCCGTCACCCTAGGCTCAGTATACCGCAAGCTACAGCTGGCGGTATACTGAGACGCTGGAGCAGATCCCGACATCGATGTCAAGATCCACCCAGCTGCGTGAGTGACAGCTGGCTCTGCCTATCTAGAGGCAGAGCCAGCTGTACCCGCCCCCATCCGTTCCGCCAGTCAGCGCTGGCAGATCGGAGAGGGGAATCCAGCCCCTCCCCTGTCAGAGAGCCGTGACAGGATTGAGAGGTGAGCGAACCCAGTATGTGTTTGCTCACCTCCCGATCTACTGAGCCAACCTGTGACAGTCTTTGTCACAGGTCGGCTAGAACTATGAGGTGAGTGAAAAGCACTCGCCTCATAGTTCTCCTTTAAAGGCATCACATTGGCCTTGCGCCAGTTTATCAGCACCAAGCCAGTCATTAAATAGGTCTGAAAATTAGAAACCATGGCTTCGCAATCACTGGTTTTACCTAGCCACCCACTGCTATGTTTGCATTGCAGCCAAAAAGGGTTGTATACTTTACTGCAGTCACCATGGCAAAAATTATACAGCATGTTGCATTTGACAGACTGTGCTGCCTGCCAAACATGACCATGAAAGAGGACACCTGACATTATTGCTGCTCTACAATCCTGGGAAAAGCAATCCACCATGGATTATTTTTCACAGGGCAATGGTGCCTGCCAGCAGTTTAAACGAGGCCTAAATAAATAAAATGTGGGGGTTTGTCTTATGCCCTTTTGCAACCAGTTTGCATAAATATTACAGAAGAGTACAAACTTTTACAGTGGCACAGCTCTTAACACTGCATATTAAAACAAATTCTGGTTCTGCTTTAAAGCTAGGCGGTACAGGGACCATACAGCAGCTTTGTAGTCTCCACTGGGACAGTGCGTGACATGGCAACACAGGAAGATCATGGCCATCCTACAGCAGAAAGTGTCTGCACAAATATTTAAAAAGATGTATGACTGGGTTGACATACTTTACATTGATCTACCCCAAAACAAAAGTTACATTGCAGCTTGCAAGCCCTTAAAATGAGGTAGATGTTTTACTTCTGGCTTCATTAGCAACTGGTAATCCTGTGACCAACACTTTGTCCTTGAGTGGTGGGAGGGAGGAGACACAGGACCCACAAATTAAGCACTATATCTATGGACTATGAAGCTGCAATCTGGATACCTTAACATTTGTTCACATTAATAATGTAAAAAGATAAAACCAGGTACGCAATATTACTTTATTTAGAGCATTTAAAAGTTATTTACATTAAGTTAGAAAGGGAAGAAACTGTACATACAAAAATAAAACTCAAAGACATCATAATCTTCAGTTTGGAAACCAGATGACATTTCAGTCTAGATTATGACACCCATTGCATCACACACCTAAGAAACATAAAAAAGAGACAAGAAATGTATATACAAATAAGCTCCCTATAGTCAGAGCTAGTCAAATGTGATCAGTGGCATAAGGTTTGACATTCTGCAGTACAATTCATCGGCCAATAACCAAACATTTCCTGCAGGTGTATTCCTGCATTTTAGAAATATTCACTTGCAGTGAATTTTACATTCACTTTTATAAATATGCCCCCAAGTAAAAATACACAGCATTTAAAGGCAGATTTAGCTTTTGAGCACATATTTTTTTTAAAGCGGAGCTCCAGGCAGAAAAAACTCTCGTTTAAAATTTACACCTCCATGACCACGAAGCATTTAAATACAGTTTGTTTGCTCAAAATGGCTTTGCAACCCCAAATATCTTGTTAAAGTAGCAGTGACATCACTGTGCAGCACAAAGCCTATGCAGAGAAGAGCTGTGGGTGGGGCCCAGAAGGCCACATCCACTACAGGCTGCCTGAAGAAAACTACAGACGGGGTGGATACAAGACCAGTCACCCTGCAGAAAGCAAGCTTTGACCAGTCTTTATTACAAGGTCCTGTACAGAGGCAAAAGTAGAAACGCAGGCTTGGGTGAACTTTGTTTGCACATCGCTCGTAAAACCACCCCCCTCAACCACATTAACATGTGATCTAATTGGCCTTGGTAACCACTTCCTGACTGACCACAGAATGCAAGTAAAAGAAATCTCCCCAGTAGAGTCATGTCAAATGCTGCAAAAACTAAAATTAATGCAATGCTTTTTTATTTTTTTACTTCATAGTCTGTTCTACAGAGTATAGAAAAATGAACAAACGCAGCACTACTGCACCTTTAGTGCCGCCACCACATGAGAAAGACAGAAGCATAAAGACAAAGCATTGGTTTCATATAGTTTTATCAAGTGCTTGGTGAACAGTCAGCCAGTTCTATTCCTGGAGCAGCTCTGGCTGGCTCACATCAAATACAAAAAAAATTTTAACCTGCAAAAAGAAAAAAAAAAAAAAAAAAAAACTGTCCCAGAACCAGGACTACGCATCACAGGAGAAAGCAAGACAGATCTAACAGTATTTGTGCTCTCCAAAGATGCAGATCTACTTTTGTTGCTGGTAAAAGAAATCTGTAGAAAGAATATAGAAGAAGTTGTAATAGCTGGCCTCCCCTAAAAAAAGTAAAACACTATTTACTTGGCTGCCATGCCTTTCCAAAAGCTTTTAGCCATTGACTCAAAACTAGTGCCAAGTAGTTGACTTTCCAGTCTGCAAGCTTATTCCAGGTCATGGACTCAAGTATTTAAGTCAGACAATCACTTGGCACTCATAGGAGGCGGTCAGCAATATATTTCTCACACTACAGATTTCCATTGAAGCGCATAAATACAAAGGGGTGAATGTCCACAAAGGGGACACAAAGTGTATGGAAATCCAAAATGTGAGTCGCCATCATAGTGAGAAGGGAGAGAAAATCTTGAAATGACACCTGTTCCTAAAACACTAAGATGGGAGTTCTGCTGACTTTAGTGAGATCTAATTTCCTGTTGCATCTCCTGGACATGAAGTGTAGGAGGAAATCCCCAGCAGGACACGGACAGCAAAGATTAACTTGAGGTTTTAACTCTTCCATACTTAGGGGGGGTATCGGCTTTACATACACTTAGAAGGGTTAGCGAGCACCATTAAAGAGAATTCTAAAGGTGTCAAATGTATGTTTATTAACCCCTTCGTGACTGACGACGTACAGTGTACGTCGCCAGCATCGGTGCTGTTTAAACAGACTCCCGGCGACTTTTGCCGCCGGGACTCTGTTTAAACTTGTAGAGCCGACTGTCGGCTTTACAACAGAAGCGATCCTGGCGACTTACCTGTCGCCAGATCGCTTCTGCGTCCCGAAGAAGGGGCCGCCCCCCCCC
>NW_017306386.1:341925-346003 GCF_000935625.1 Nanorana parkeri | reverse complement strand
TGAAATGGATCTGAACCACAACTGGGTTCACACAAGATGTCTGCTGCTGTTTCTAATTATTTTGTGTACGGTGCACCGGAGAAATCACAAACTCAGAATTAACGGTCTATGAAGATTCTGCTTTATTCAGGGCGGTCTCTCTCCTTTATACACAGATAACAGGAGAGTGCTCGTCACACATATGCCCACCTCTGTTATTATACTATTGGGCAAACTAGAGGAACTGTTAGTTAAAGTCTCGTGTCTCTCACTAATTGGTTAGTCAAAGATATCTTCTGCTTGTAGCGTCCTCCCTCTGCATTCCTCCGATGTGTCCTTGGCGCGCTCCCGAATACAGGATATCTCTCTTGGTTACGCATAGCAACGCTAAAAGCTGAGTAAGGAGAGTCACAAAGCTAGGAAGCAAATTAAACTAATTCAAAACAATTTAAAACATAGAAAAGGACATTTTCCTGATATGATCCATATTCCTTCACACTAGAACTCCTGTATTGGATGAATAAAGAGAGCTTGTCACATCCCAATGACATGGGGCTAAGTGGAAAAAAAAATAAAAATTACACACACTTCAGAATTCAAGTATACTATATTCACAGCTACCCCTTTGCCCAGCTTAATTCCTCGAAAAGAAAAAAAAAAAAAATAGATGTGTGACCACTTCCCGTCTTGTGAATCCATGGCACTTTTTTTAAGCAAAAAAAAACATGTGATCCTTTACCTAGTAACTACAGAGCTGGAAGATACTAGAGTTTGATAGAGACTTTAATCCCTTTTTCTATTGAGAACTATGGGGTCAGGGCTTTTTCCCATAGTTCTCCTTAGGGTAATGGGAGGACACAAACTAGCATCCTCCCGTCACCCTAGGCTCAGTATACCGCAAGCTACAGCTGGCGGTATACTGAGACGCTGGAGCAGATCCCGACATCGATGTCAAGATCCACCCAGCTGCGTGAGTGACAGCTGGCTCTGCCTATCTAGAGGCAGAGCCAGCTGTACCCGCCCCCATCCGTTCCGCCAGTCAGCGCTGGCAGATCGGAGAGGGGAATCCAGCCCCTCCCCTGTCAGAGAGCCGTGACAGGATTGAGAGGTGAGCGAACCCAGTATGTGTTTGCTCACCTCCCGATCTACTGAGCCAACCTGTGACAGTCTTTGTCACAGGTCGGCTAGAACTATGAGGTGAGTGAAAAGCACTCGCCTCATAGTTCTCCTTTAAAGGCATCACATTGGCCTTGCGCCAGTTTATCAGCACCAAGCCAGTCATTAAATAGGTCTGAAAATTAGAAACCATGGCTTCGCAATCACTGGTTTTACCTAGCCACCCACTGCTATGTTTGCATTGCAGCCAAAAAGGGTTGTATACTTTACTGCAGTCACCATGGCAAAAATTATACAGCATGTTGCATTTGACAGACTGTGCTGCCTGCCAAACATGACCATGAAAGAGGACACCTGACATTATTGCTGCTCTACAATCCTGGGAAAAGCAATCCACCATGGATTATTTTTCACAGGGCAATGGTGCCTGCCAGCAGTTTAAACGAGGCCTAAATAAATAAAATGTGGGGGTTTGTCTTATGCCCTTTTGCAACCAGTTTGCATAAATATTACAGAAGAGTACAAACTTTTACAGTGGCACAGCTCTTAACACTGCATATTAAAACAAATTCTGGTTCTGCTTTAAAGCTAGGCGGTACAGGGACCATACAGCAGCTTTGTAGTCTCCACTGGGACAGTGCGTGACATGGCAACACAGGAAGATCATGGCCATCCTACAGCAGAAAGTGTCTGCACAAATATTTAAAAAGATGTATGACTGGGTTGACATACTTTACATTGATCTACCCCAAAACAAAAGTTACATTGCAGCTTGCAAGCCCTTAAAATGAGGTAGATGTTTTACTTCTGGCTTCATTAGCAACTGGTAATCCTGTGACCAACACTTTGTCCTTGAGTGGTGGGAGGGAGGAGACACAGGACCCACAAATTAAGCACTATATCTATGGACTATGAAGCTGCAATCTGGATACCTTAACATTTGTTCACATTAATAATGTAAAAAGATAAAACCAGGTACGCAATATTACTTTATTTAGAGCATTTAAAAGTTATTTACATTAAGTTAGAAAGGGAAGAAACTGTACATACAAAAATAAAACTCAAAGACATCATAATCTTCAGTTTGGAAACCAGATGACATTTCAGTCTAGATTATGACACCCATTGCATCACACACCTAAGAAACATAAAAAAGAGACAAGAAATGTATATACAAATAAGCTCCCTATAGTCAGAGCTAGTCAAATGTGATCAGTGGCATAAGGTTTGACATTCTGCAGTACAATTCATCGGCCAATAACCAAACATTTCCTGCAGGTGTATTCCTGCATTTTAGAAATATTCACTTGCAGTGAATTTTACATTCACTTTTATAAATATGCCCCCAAGTAAAAATACACAGCATTTAAAGGCAGATTTAGCTTTTGAGCACATATTTTTTTTAAAGCGGAGCTCCAGGCAGAAAAAACTCTCGTTTAAAATTTACACCTCCATGACCACGAAGCATTTAAATACAGTTTGTTTGCTCAAAATGGCTTTGCAACCCCAAATATCTTGTTAAAGTAGCAGTGACATCACTGTGCAGCACAAAGCCTATGCAGAGAAGAGCTGTGGGTGGGGCCCAGAAGGCCACATCCACTACAGGCTGCCTGAAGAAAACTACAGACGGGGTGGATACAAGACCAGTCACCCTGCAGAAAGCAAGCTTTGACCAGTCTTTATTACAAGGTCCTGTACAGAGGCAAAAGTAGAAACGCAGGCTTGGGTGAACTTTGTTTGCACATCGCTCGTAAAACCACCCCCCTCAACCACATTAACATGTGATCTAATTGGCCTTGGTAACCACTTCCTGACTGACCACAGAATGCAAGTAAAAGAAATCTCCCCAGTAGAGTCATGTCAAATGCTGCAAAAACTAAAATTAATGCAATGCTTTTTTATTTTTTTACTTCATAGTCTGTTCTACAGAGTATAGAAAAATGAACAAACGCAGCACTACTGCACCTTTAGTGCCGCCACCACATGAGAAAGACAGAAGCATAAAGACAAAGCATTGGTTTCATATAGTTTTATCAATTCAAAAGTGAAAACGTTAAAAGAGAAAACAGAGAAAAAAAAAAAAAAAAAAACTGTCCCAGAACCAGGACTACGCATCACAGGAGAAAGCAAGACAGATCTAACAGTATTTGTGCTCTCCAAAGATGCAGATCTACTTTTGTTGCTGGTAAAAGAAATCTGTAGAAAGAATATAGAAGAAGTTGTAATAGCTGGCCTCCCCTAAAAAAAGTAAAACACTATTTACTTGGCTGCCATGCCTTTCCAAAAGCTTTTAGCCATTGACTCAAAACTAGTGCCAAGTAGTTGACTTTCCAGTCTGCAAGCTTATTCCAGGTCATGGACTCAAGTATTTAAGTCAGACAATCACTTGGCACTCATAGGAGGCGGTCAGCAATATATTTCTCACACTACAGATTTCCATTGAAGCGCATAAATACAAAGGGGTGAATGTCCACAAAGGGGACACAAAGTGTATGGAAATCCAAAATGTGAGTCGCCATCATAGTGAGAAGGGAGAGAAAATCTTGAAATGACACCTGTTCCTAAAACACTAAGATGGGAGTTCTGCTGACTTTAGTGAGATCTAATTTCCTGTTGCATCTCCTGGACATGAAGTGTAGGAGGAAATCCCCAGCAGGACACGGACAGCAAAGATTAACTTGAGGTTTTAACTCTTCCATACTTAGGGGGGGTATCGGCTTTACATACACTTAGAAGGGTTAGCGAGCACCATTAAAGAGAATTCTAAAGGTGTCAAATGTATGTTTATTAACCCCTTCGTGACTGACGACGTACAGTGTACGTCGCCAGCATCGGTGCTGTTTAAACAGACTCCCGGCGACTTTTGCCGCCGGGACTCTGTTTAAACTTGTAGAGCCGACTGTCGGCTTTACAACAGAAGCGATCCTGGCGACTTACCTGTCGCCAGATCGCTTCTGCGTCCCGAAGAAGGGGCCGCCCCCCC
>NW_017306386.1:332608-341663 GCF_000935625.1 Nanorana parkeri | reverse complement strand
CGCACGCCGGAGTGAGAGCAATAATTCTAGGGCCAGTATTTTGGGGTATTTCTAAATTGATGACCTGCGGGGGCTTTTAAAGTGTCTTTTATTGACTTTTTGGGGTACTGCAGTTTTTCGCCGTTTCACGGTCGCACGCAATCTGTAAACTGGGCATGTTGGGTATAGTTTTACTCGTTGTAACCTCATCTTTTATATTTCATTTAAAAAATTGGTAATTTGTTGTGTTTTGGGGCAATTAAATTTGTCACTAAATTTTGGGGTTTAATAAGGAGTTGCGCTAATATTGCGCAACATAAAAATGTTCAACTACCACCATTTTATTCTATAGGGTCTTGGCATTCAGAAAATATATAATGTTGGGGGGTTTTACGTCATTTTCAGGCCTAAAATGTGGAATATAACATGGGTGCAAAAATTGAAAAAAGGGCCTCAGTCATGAAGGGGTTAATATTTCCCCATCTATATGTACAGCACACTGGTGAGGTCTCCTTGACACTTCCTAGAGTGAATCAGCAAATTGACCCCCTTGTAGCAGAAAAAGATTACTTACAGTGCAACTCATGAATAAACTGGATACTCCTTCAGCATCAAGGACAATTGAGAACACTGGACGTTCAGAACAGCAGTTTGAATGTGCAGACAGGTTTAGTTCAAGTAACGATTGCAGCTTTTCGATGTTCATGCCTTGAGACTGCAACAAAATAAAAACTGGACTAAGATTTAGCCAACACTAGAGATGCATGCCAAGTTTCTCTCCTGCCCACTGGGCGCTGCTCTGTGTCTCCTCTGACAGCACAGCATCCAGCGTGGAGCAAAGAAACTGTCAGGAGGCTGAGCGGTGCGGGGAGAGCGCTGAGCGTGTCACAGGAGGAGCTCTCCTCCCGCACCACTGTAACAGATAAGGAGAGAGGTGTAGTGGCAGAGACAGCTGTTACAGGAGGCCGAGCCAGCGATGAGGGGGAGATGTCCGCTATCAAATGAGACCGAGCTCTCCTCCCCGCACAGCCTCCTGAGAGAGTGGTATACAAACATTCAGCGATTGCTGACTATAACTGGACATAATAAGTTACTATGTACCAGTTATGAATGAATAGGAAGTTATCTACATCACTTCCTATTCATTCATGATTGTGTACACAGTAACTCATACTAGATCCACAATGTATGAATGAACAGGAAAACTCAGTATAGAGGCTTACTGTTTATTCAGAACAGGGAATGCGGAAAAACAGATGGGACTATGTCCGCCATCTTTTTCTATTGTAAAAGGGAAATATCAGGAGTCTTTAGACCCCCATGATATTCCACCAAAGCCCCCAGCAGTAAATCTAACAAGGACAAAAACACGCCTAGTCATAGTCACAAAAGTCTTTGAGAAAGCTGGCAACTTGCATTGGATGTTTGTTTCTTTTCACATCAATATTCCTCTTACCTTACAATTGATGTACACACCACACTGGCACAAGACGAAGCAACTAGTTACAGTTAGGTAATTCCTGAAAGACATCGGTACACATCACCGGAATATTGAAGACTCCATAAGAAACTTAAAACAGAACATTAGTCAAAAAATACATACCGATTACAGACAGGGCACACAATGAGGTGTTCAGCATTCATCCCTACAACTGAATACAGAGAATCTTCCTCAAACTGAAGGATGCTTTCAATTTCTGCAACCATTGCTTGCTCTGAAAGAACAAGAGGACGTTGCAACAACAAATGATAAATCTAATGTATTCACACAAACTGCAAATGTCCATCAATTGTACCTTCTAAAAGAAGTTCCTGTCTGATTTCTTCCAGTGTTACCAGCTCATCATGATCCTGTAAAATGCCCAGTGCCTAAAATAAAACAAAACCCCCACACACACACTTTAAAGATGTATATGGCATACATAATGGTCACAAGTCGATTTTGTAACTGAAATAAGAAACAACCCCTCCGTTTAAAACTGTAGCCAAAGTAACCTGGAGGTGTTCCGTACACAGTTGGTGTATGGAATGCCCCAGAAACCTTACTTAGTACTTCTTTGACTGATTTTCCCAGAAGTCTGCACCAAGATACAAGTATAATTTTTGCCATCCCTTGCAATAGGAATTTCATTTTAGGAGAGACACTCCCGAGGGTTGAATTGAATTCAACCCTCAGTGAGTGTCTCTCCAAAAGCAAAATGCCTATTGCAAGGGATGCCAAAAATTATACTTGTATCTTGGTGCAGACTTCAATGAATTCATACTAAAAGGGATGCCAGCACTGCACCTTTCCCTGTTAAAACACAGGAAGCCCACCAGCTGATAACAAACCCAGACCTTCCCTTTCAGATCACTCAGAGGATTGATTTGTTTAACAAAAAAAGTGTAATTACACTTGAAAGAATAACTCCAGGCAAAATAAATCTTAACCCTTGCAATGGGGCTACCAATGTGCTTATTTTATCTGGGGAGCCCAAAACAGAGATATACTCACCTGAACCTTGATCCCAGCTGGCTCCTAAACCGGCCCTTTGAGCTCATTCCCTTCCCTATTCTAGCGGTCTAAGGTCATGCGAGTCATAATTATCTATACAGTGTATAAAGACATGGCACATGCCATTGGTGGAGCAGAGGAGAAAGGCTGCAGGGACCGGTCTAGTAGCCAGCCGGGATTGTGGCTCAGGTGAATACATCCGTTATTTTATCTCCCGAGAGCTCTGTTTTCCCCCCCCCCAAAGTTATTTAACTAATCACTTGAGCTCTCAAACCTATTTACCCCATATGGACTAGAATATAGAAAATATAAGAATAGCTAAACGAAAGCGACAGCGTATATTTAAAGGAGAACTCCCAGCAACTCACTAACAAACATGTAAATATGTCAAAAAAATAAAGAGGGGAAGTAGTTAATTAGGATTGATGATGGTCAACAATGAATTGATAGGGGTTAAACAAACAATTTTTTATTTAACAACCACACACACACACACACCTATCAAAACTGATGTAGCAGACAGAATCTGGAGCTGATCATAGTAACCAATCAGCTTCTCTATTCAGTTTGATCAGTTAAGCTTTGAAATTAAAGAAAGAAGCAGATTGCTGTGCACAGCTGCTCCAGATTTTGTCTGCTCCAGTTTTGATAAATTCCCCCTCACTTTTGAGTTTGGATTTAACAGGCATCATATGCAATGCAATGGCTGCCCTTTTGATCTGCAGATGAATAAAGCAAATACAATACAACTATGTTGTTACATTGTATTCCTCAGTTCCAAAACTGTGCTCCATACACACTTTTAGAATCTGCAAACTCCCACAGCAGCAGCAGCTGTATCCCAATGTAAAAAGGGAGACATTTCATTTTTAACTTGCCAATCCAGGCCTATAATAGGTGCATACAATGGACATTAAACACTTCTGTTCTACACAATACAGATCACCACTTTACCTGGGAAAAGTCCTCCTTTTTCCACAGAGAGGGAAAACTTCCACTGCTTGACTGCATTGCTTTCCATTCTTCTTCCATAACCTCCTGCACCAGGAAGGAGCCCCCAATTCCTCCATTCACAGTTTCCCCCACTTGTCGAAACTTATCCAGGAGTCTAGAGCGGTTGCTCTTCAATCTTTCAACACATCTCTAAAACAGGAAAAAGTAACATTAGGTGAAGATCACTAGCTGTCCAAAACACTGACGACATATGCCAGTTCCCTGTCACCATATAATAACGTATTGACAGCATGCACAACGGGCTTCCAGCTACAATAAAACACAGCCTCTAGAACTGCCGCCACAACCATACTGTTATACATCAGATTACCTTCCTGTATGTCTCCTTCCATGGAGGGGTCGTTCCCTTGTACAAGGCACGATGCCTCATCCCAGCCTCCATCATAATCTATGTCTCTACTCCGTGCACACAGCGCTGCCCAAAGTCACTCCCATTTAAATGCCCGCCCCACGTGATGTCAGTCTCCTGGCGCAATGCATGCCGGTCGTTGTAGTTTCGATCTCGGAGCGCCATGAATGCTGGTAATATTGTTGCTATGTAAACCATCGATAAAGAGCTCCATAAATAAAGATACTAGAAGAAACGCAGGAGCTAATCTCTTGAGTACGGGAAACTTTCGAACACATACTGACCAATTGTTGCATTGTGAAAACATAGATCAGTCACAAGAAATGATTGCACTTCTCTTGTATATACTTCTGATTCAGGAAGCAGAACTGTGTCCATCCCCTCCCCCAAACATTGAAAAGTGTATTTCCAAGTTTGCAGCCAATTTGGGATAACAGCTGCTTTATATCTCTCGCATGTTCTCATTCACATAGAAGAACTTTACAAAATATGTTAAAATTGCTACTTACTTTTTTACTTTCTGAAACATCTCAGTTAGCTTTCTCCTGCTACGTCCTGTTAACCACTTCCTGCCCGTGTTACATATATATGCGGCAGTACGGCCAGTGAAATGTAATGCCATGCTACCAGATATATGTGTCTATTACGCTGAGAGTATGCTCACTGTATGCTGTCACAGACCGCTCCTGGTCTCCGCTAACGATCAGTAATAGCCAGTCACATGATCAGGACTTCCAGCATTAGGACCCAGTTGAAGGGCTGGCAGGAGGCAGTGGGAAGGGGCTAAGGAGGGGGTTGGGGAGTAATGTTTGCCATAATTAAAGTGATACTAAACTCAGGAGTTAAACCTTAAAAATACATTCAAGTCACTTAACTAGTAACAAAACTGGACCTTATTTGTGTATCACTCCGCTGTAGATCATCAAATCATCTCTGAATTGGTGGTGACACTGTTCTTCCTTCTGGAGGGTGGCTACTTTTGTTCCCCGTGGTCCCTGTGTGTGTTGTAAAGTAGTCACGGCTCCAAGCTCACTTCTGTGATGGACTACAATCTCATGTTTAGTTTACTCATTTGTATTAAGATTGTAGTCCATCACAGGAACCTTGCTGGTTGCCTTCAATAATGGGGTGTGTTTGTAGTCGGAAGCCTTGCACCAAATTCATGAAAACCTTGCAACACTTTCGTCACTAGTATCAGTGTATCGCTTCTCGCCCTTTTGGCTAAGATCAAGTGTAGTATCTATTCTTATCAGTTGCCGGAGTGGAAAGGACATGGTCGCCTATGTAGAAAGGTGTACTTGTTGCCATGGCGCACAGGGCGCCATGGCAACAAGGGCGCCGTGCGACCGACACAGCTCGTCCTGGGGGCGGTTTCTCTCCCCCTCACCGCTGGGCGCTGGCCATCCGATATGACAGCGCTCCCTCGTCCGCCCCCCCCTTCAGGCATCGGTTGCGCATACGTGGGAAAACGACGATTTCACCCATTACGCCGCACATGTTACATATCGCCGCAAACGTCGGAATGAGAGCAATAATTGTAGGGCTATCAATCACTGATAACACTAAACTGAAGAGCGGTAAAAGCTTTTAAAGCGTCACCTATGGTCAATTTTGGGCATGGTAATTTTTTGCGATTTTGCGGGTGCGCGCAATTTTAAAGCATGACATGTTTGGTGTCTATTTACCCGACGTGACCTCGTCTTTTTATATTTTACCAAAAATACGGGTGATAAATGGGTGTGGCTACTGGGGGTGTGGCCACTGAGGGGTGTGTCACTGAGGGGCGCTGTAAAGCTTTCTCGCACAGGGCGCCTAAAGACCTAAGGCCGGCCCTGCCCGGACGGCACTACCTTCTGATGGGAATGGGTGCGAAGCTTGGTCAAGGCTGAAGGGTTGGGAGGCGGCAGAGCCCGTGGTGTTGTGCCCCCAGGCGGTGGCGTCCCAGGGGTGCTCAGAAAGTCACATGGGTGTGGGACCCCACATTGACTCACTGATCCACTTGGTCACACACCACCTTGCACTTTCTGCACATCGCCTCCGAGACAGGCCTTATGGCTAGTCCGGGGCAATATTTTTGCACTCCGGTCCCTAAGGCCTGTCAGCGTGGTGCACTGGCACTTTAGTATCATTTATTGCACTTAATGCACGATTGGCTCTTTTAAAAAGCGTTTTGACCCACAGATGCAGCGGGTGAAGGTTCCTTTGGGGCCTTTTCCTGATGTGGGGAGGAGATTCTGTGCCCTAATATAGGGTTCTCTGTCTCCTCCCACCCAGGGGGGGTCTCTCTTCGGGAGAGCCCCCTACCTAGTCCTGTGTGGGACCTGTTTTGGCAGGCCCCCAAAGGATCGGGGTCCACCGGCCTTCGGGTTGGTGGGCCAACAGTCTCAACCCCTGTCAGGAGCCTTGCGCCCCTGGGGGTCGGGAATCGAGGTCCACTTTTTTTGTTCACAGGGGGAAGTTGTTTTTCGATGCACAATGCACAGGCTCTTTAAAAAAAAAAATCAGTGTGTGCAACAAATTCTGCTGGAAGATCTCCATTGTCAATTGTAAACTGAATGTGCAGGATTGTCTTTACCAGGGGTGGGCATTTCATTTTGCTAAGGAGCCACATGAGAAACTGGGACTTTTGTGGAGGATCAAACCTACTGTGCATTACAGTGTGGCAGGGCCATTTGAAAAGCACCCCAAAAACACCTCCCCGCCACAATGTGACCGACTGTGCCTCAACGTGTGGTACCGCAATACCATGTGTTGCAGTGCAGTTGAAAAAAGTAGAGCATGCAACACAATGCACCTGCTGCACTTTAACTCACAGTACCATGCTTTCATTGCACAGAACTGCAATGAATGATGAATGATCCCTTACTGCCCCCTCATAGTATGAATGATCCCTTACTGTCCCCTCATAGTATGTGGCACATACGTACTAATTTTTTTCGTCATGACAGGCCACAGGTGGGAGCCGGGAGGTGGAGCTTCAGGAGAGGAGAGGACAGGCAACCCAGCATTACAAATATCCTCCTGTAAAGCTGGGGGCAGCAAGACATTTGATGTTGTTTGTTTGGACCGCCCAGCGGTCCTAGCGGCCAAGGACCGCAGAGGAGGAAGACCTCTGATGTCACTGGCTGCTAAAACACCAGCACTCATAGCAACCAACAACTGAAGAGGAACAGAGTCCAGAGACAGACCGATCGCTGATGTGCACTGGGCTATGGCTTGCATCCGTGACCGATCGCACCGACTTTTCAGACTGTCAATGTCATTTTGGTGCCACCCCTCCAATGGTGTCACCCAGGTGCGGGCCGCACCCCCTTGTGACACCACTGGTATGTGAATGTATTGTCCCTTATCTCCACATTGCCATCTATTCTAGCAACAGAAACTTCCTATAGTGTCCTATGTACAAACCGGCTCCAAACAAAACTAGAACGGTAAGAAATATTTTGTATGATCATTTTTAGATATGATGTGAATGGCAACACATAACAAACATATAGGGTCAGGTGTATAAATCGTCCACCCAGTGTAGCTTGGCGAATGTGAACAGCATCAGCCCGTTAGTGGGGGTTTCCCCCTTTGGAACCAAATATGGCAGGTATACAAAGGCGAAAATACTACCCTAAATATGAGATGACAGTTCTCCATTCTTCTGCTTTCAGACAGATTTAACAATGATCTAATGTCCGTGGACCACCTAATGAGCAGTACACTGGGCAGGTTACATGATGCTTTTCTCAGGTGCTATAGTAAAGAAGATACATGAGGTCACATGTTGGAAATTCTACAAGAACATCTTACAAACCCAGAGCTACAAGTTGGAGACTTAGGAAAACACTGCAGTGGTGATTCAATAATCCATTGTTGACACATTTTGGGAAGCCTTGTGACAAATGAATGAAAACCCTGCAACCTTTTTATTATTAGTTCTGCCACATGCCACAAATCCAAGTAATTCTGATCCGCATCCCTTTTACTGTATGGCGCTATTGTTGTGACCAATTCAGAAAGAAATACTGTACCGCCATATTGGTGATAAGGAAAGAGGAGGTTAATAAGACCTCTTCCATGATGAAGTAAATCATTGTGATGCACATGCAAATTATGTGCAAGTTTGCAAAAACATTTGTCTGTAAGTTCCAATTGGATACATTTCCATTCCTCTCCCAACAGCTTTTCTGCCTGTAAACACTTAAACACTGCACAGGAGAGATTCAGTACAGCGTTGCATGACGGAATAAACGTCAGTCAAAGGACTGCAGCGCTGAACACTGAAAAATGGCCTGGCCAGGAAGGGGGTCTAAACACCTGGTCTTGAAGTGGTTAATATATTCATATACACCTTACCAACACCCACATGACTCTGTCCAAAGTTCCTTCATGTCTCACTACTGCTAGACAGGTTTCTGAAAAGTATCTACGACACTCTATGAATTCCAGGGAATGTTGTGTTCATGGGGTGTTAGACAAATGGGGAATAACCTGGAGGCCAGTATGTCTTATGGTGAAAAGAATTCCCCTCACGTCCTGTTCTGGTGACCAAATAAGAAGTGAGGAAAATGTCCCCAGTGGTTACAGAAACAGCAACACTTAGCAGGAGTTATCCTTAAAGCTGTAGGCTTATATAGGACAGGCGGACTGCAACCAATTAAAGTGTATCTGTAGGCAAAACCTTTTTTTATCAGTTCTGTTTGTGACATTGACATAGGTATGTGTGAGGACTGAAGAAGCCGAGAACGCGATTTAGTGTCCCCCATTGTATGTAATGACAAGTGCCTGCCTGTCAGATACGGAAGTAGTACGCCAGCCCTCAGCGTCTCTCTGCTTCCCGTTCCCGGCTTGTCGCAAGTAATGGACGTCATACGTGTTGGCGGGGAGGCCGCGGCTTAGCAGAACATGGCGGCACATGGAAGGGCTACTGAGAGGTGGCAAAACGTTCTAAGTGACCACCGAGTGTTCTCTGAGCTCCGACATAGAGAGAAAGGGGAAGCGAGCCGCCAGGGTCCGAGCCAACTGAAGAATCTTATCTGCTGCTTGGACGGGGATCTGCTGGTGTGGAGCCCGGAGCACAAATGTTTCCATATCGTAAGACTGAGCAGACTGGGCGCCGACATTCCTCCGGAGAACGAGCAGGTGAGTCCATGAGAGCCAATCCGACCCGTGTCACTTCTATGTATCTCGTCTCGTATGACAGCAGACTACGGCGATAGTAGGGGAGCTAC
>NW_017306386.1:323670-327323 GCF_000935625.1 Nanorana parkeri | reverse complement strand
AGGACAGCTACATAGATGGGGGGCTCTGGTATAAGGACAGCTACATAGATGGGGGGCTCTGGTATAAGGACAGCTACATAGATGGGGGGCTCTGGTATAAGGACAGCTACATAGATGGGGGGCTCTGGTATAAGGACAGCTACATAGATGGGGGGCTCTGGTATAAGGACAGCTACATAGATGGGGGGCTCTGGTATAAGGACAGCTACATAGATGGGGGGCTCTGGTATAAGGACAGCTACATAGATGTGGGGCTCTGGTATAAGGACAGCTACATAGATGGGGGGGCTCTGGTATAAGGACAGCTACATAGATGGGGGGCTCTGGTATAAGGACAGCTACATAGATGGGGGCTCTAGTATGAGTATTAGGAGGAGTTGGCTACCTCCTGGTACACCTGCATGCAATTCATCAACTGCATTAATATGCTCACACTTGGAGACTCACATACATAGAGTTAGGACCACACCTTGCAGAGGTGCCTTGGCGCGGCGGTGGGGTCTTCTACATATTTTTGGCCAAAGGTTTGTGCAACTAAAACCTCTGATTTTAACGCATACTGTTGACAGTGCTACTTGTTTGGTTGCAGGCTGGCTGGCAGGTGAGCTGGGGATTTTCTGTGTTTTGTATGGCTCTAGTATGAGGACAGCTACATAGATGGGGGGGCTCTAGTATGAGGACAGCTACATAGATGGGGGGGCTCTAGTATGAGGACAGCTACATAGATGGGGGGCTCTAGTATGAGGACAGCTACATAGATGGGGGGCTCTAGTATGAGGACAGCTACATAGATGGGGGGCTCTAGTATGAGGACAGCTACATAGATGGGGGGCTCTAGTATGAGGACAGCTACATAGATGGGGGGCTCTAGTATGAGGACAGCTACATAGATGGGGGGCTCTAGTATGAGGACAGCTACATAGATGGGGGGCTCTAGTATGAGGACAGCTACATAGATGGGGGGCTCTAGTATGAGGACAGCTACATAGATGGGGGGCTCTAGTATGAGGACAGCTACATAGATGGGGGGCTCTAGTATGAGGACAGCTACATAGATGGGGGGCTCTAGTATGAGGACAGCTACATAGATGGGGGGCTCTAGTATGAGGACAGCTACATAGATGGGGGTCTCTAGTATGAGGACAGCTACATAGATGGGGGGCTCTAGTATGAGGACAGCTACATAGATGGGGGGCTCTGGTATAAGGAAAGCTGGGGTAATGGGTAATCCAAAACTAAAAATTTGTTTTGACTGTACATGCACTTTAAGAATATGAAGTTAATAATGTGGTGCTTTTACATGTCAGAGTAACAACAACTGTTGTCAACATAAACTAAAGTGTGTGTCAGGGAAGAAAATGCAAAAATGTTTTTGTTTTTTCCCCCTAATGTGTGGAAAGTATTAGGACCCTGCCTGGTTCTTACTATCTGGGGCTCCATTAGATTTTCCCTCACTTTATGTCCCAGGGACTGCAATTTCACCAGGCAGGTATCTTGCATCCAAGGCCGATCCCTTGTCCCTAACCTCAGGTAATCCCTCCATGTGTTTCAATCCAAACAGCTGCAGGCTCAGCAGCCACAACTATCCACATCTACCTATGAATCCAGCCACAGGGATCTGTTGGAATTGTTCCACAGCTAGTTCATTTTTGCTGTGAATGAGGACTGACACTTGTTTCTTCAGCTTTGATATTCCTTTTATGTAAGCAGTTGCTATAACATTATTTTTTCAATTCATCAGAGATTACTGTGTATTCACAACCCACTTTTTGAAGTGACTCAAGTCTTGTTAAGTCCGGCAAAGCGTCATATTGCTCTTATTGGAACCAAGGGTTTGATGGTTCTGGAGGTGCCTGGGCGATGGGGAAAGAAATCTGAATTTGAAGGAGGTGAAAAAGCTGTGAACTGCAGGTATTTCTCAGTGATTCAGTATTTTGTTTTGTGAAAGTGGTGTATTTTAAAATAAACGGGCCAATGTGTGCTTTAAAATGCTTCTACAAGATTCCTTTTGCTGCTAATACACAATCTTATCACTCCCTCTATCTACTCATTTCATTACAGCTAAATTTTATATTACTAAAGCCACTCTAACCCATTAACCCTAAGGTTCCCATGTTTCATTCTGCCAAGTAAGCACCTAGACAACTTCACACGTGTTTACATGCTGTTCAAATCTTTAACCCTTTCGCTGCCAAACCCCCCGGACCTCAGCTTACCACACCATTTTTGCAATTTTTTTCATATTGTTTTGATTTTCTATTGCTGCGTTGCTAACGTTTGTAAAAGACACCCAAAACCACCTAGTTTCTGAAAGCACAGGCCCCGGGTAGCTACAGCTCGCGGTATACTGAGCCTAGGGTGACGGGAAGACGCTAGTTTGTGTCCTCCCGTTACCCTAAGTAGAACTATGGGGAAAAGACCTAACCCCATAGTTCTCCTTTAATGTTATTTTGAAAAGAAAAAAAATCAGGCACTGCGATGTGTTCTAAAAACTCTGTGCATGGCATTCACCACATTATGTGTTGCCCGTGTGTGGTGGTGGGTGTTATTTTTTTTAATTGTTTTTTACTTGGGGGAAATATCAGGAGTTTAAACAGACCCCTGAGATTTCCCTGATGAAATAGTCCTCATTCTCCTTTTCTGCTGCCTCTGTTCTAAATTAATGGGGAGAAGCAGCTCAAACTGGATGATAGTAAAATATTTACTATCATCCAGTTATGAATGGATAGAAGCCTCTGTACTGAGCTGCTTCTCCGCCTTCAGAAACTCATGATTGAACAGGAAGTGATGTAAAGCACTCCCTGTTCATTCTTAACTGGGGACACATGATATTATGTGTCCCCATTTGATTACAAACATTGGAGTGATCAGCTCATCACTCCAGTGTTTGCTCTGCACACAGAGGATCGGATATCATATGACAGATATTTACTGATCCTACAATCGGCCACATACAGGGCTGCTGTCATCCTGAAACTGACAGGATGACAGCATCTCTGCTCGCTCTCTCCTGCCACTCGGCCATGCTGACAATCGGCTCCCTCCTCCGCCCCCCTTCCTGGCTTCAGCTGTCATTTTCTCCTCGGATCCCCGCTGCCTCAATCCATAGATCACTGTAGACCAATCACAGCCTTTACAAGTATAAACACTGCTAGTGTTTACAAACACTTAGCCCATTAATAATGGAGTAATGTTTTAAATTTGACAGGAGAATATATTGAATACAATGATGGCTGCTATAGTTATATGTTGTTATAGATACTTTACTTTCTACAACTCCTATATGTAAGATTCATACTCCTGTTTTTTTTCCAGTATATCAATATGTTTTTTTAAACGCTTTAGATATCCTAACATTTTGGAATCCTTTTTGTTGTTTGTGTGTGCTTCTCCCCTTCCACTACAGAACTATCCCTTTTGCGGAGAGGATGCTTTCCAGCTCCACTTCTCTTGTCCTAAAACAAGCAATATGGTACCCTTGTGAAACTCTAGAACCTCATCTCATTCTGTTAACGTCTGACAACACAATAAGGTAAAATAGTCAATATCTCTTGTCTGTTCTTTATCATGCAGTTGTCATGTTGAGACAGTATAGAAATTAAGACCCAAAAGAGAGGAATTTATAAAATATATATATCTATCATATATATATA
>NW_017306386.1:300900-323525 GCF_000935625.1 Nanorana parkeri | reverse complement strand
CCCAGGTGTATCTTCAAACAGGACTATGAGTTTTTTTGTTTGTTTTTCAAGCCAAAGAAAAAACACCCGAGTAACTAAACACCAGTTAAGAGTTGGTTAATACTAGGGATGCATCGATACCGGTATTTTGGTACCGAGTACCGATAATTTTTTTCCGGTACTTGCCGATACCAATTACCGAGTAACGGAAGTCCCATTCAGGAAGCAAGGTGGCATGTAATGACTAGCCGCCTAGCTTCCTGATAAGCCGGGCAGCGTGTAAAGAGTCGCCACCCGGCTTCCCGATTAACAAAAAAGTCCCCTCTTACCTTAGTATGTGCAGCCTGTCATCCCTCTCCAGCGAGAACGCGGCCTTCGTCCGGTACCCAGCCGGAGCCGTCTAGCCGGCCAATCAGGAAGCCGGGCGCCGTGTAATGACACGACGCCCTGCTTTCTGATTTGCCGGGAGGCCAGCTCCATGCTCTCTTGGCATGAGATGACGAGGGAGCATGAAGCCAGCTTCCCGGCCAATCAGAAAGCAGGGCGGCGCGTCATTAGACGGCGCCCGGCTTCCTGATTGGACGGCTCGGGCTGGGTACCGGACGAAGGCCGCATTCTCGCTGGAGAGGCCTCGGGGGATGATAGGCTACACATACTAAGGTAAGGTAACCTTACCTCACGAGGCCAGCTTCCGGTCAATCGCGAAACCGGGCAGCGTGTAATGACGCGCTGCCCGGCTTCCTGATACCGGAAGTACTCGTGGTAGGCATCAGAGCATTTGGGCGAGTACGAGTACTTGCCCAAATACTCGGAATCGGCATTGATACTAGTATCGGGGCATCCCTAGTTAATACACATTTTGCTATATTACCACCACAGAAAAAGAAATTCAATTTGAAGCTGATAACTCTTCAACCCTATCACCAAATGCTTTTAGCCCCTCTGCTCACATTAAACTCTCTTTCAAAAGCCATGCAGAGCATCAGTCATGTTGGCGGATTCTAAATGTAAGCTTATGAGGGCATGCAGAGATAGAGATGAAGAGTTGTGATACTATTAGGAAATAATTGTTCTTTTATTGTGACAAATTTAACAAGTGTGTATTGACCAATTCTTAATCACGTGGCCAGTTTTTGTGGTGATCAGCTTTCCCTTGTATTGGTGAGCCTTATCATCAAACGTATTTGTGAATGCTTTTATTTTGTTTTTTTAAATCTCAACTTCTCCCCTTTTTTTCCTCTCAGAATTTATAGTCTTCGTGATCATTTAACACCAATAAAAGTTATTCCACTTTCTGACTCTGAAGAGGAGACATCGTTTTCCCATATTGGGTCAGTATTGCATGTTCTTTCCAGCATGAATTGTGTAGGGGTTCTAAAGGGAGTACACACACTGCTTTGTTTTGGGGGGTTTTCAGTCCTGTTGCAGCTCCTTTTAAAGAGACTACTTGGGGAGATTTACAATGTACCTTATGTGTAAACTAAACATTTTATCAGGCAGGATTGTGAGTGTAAGCAAGAGAGTTGCTCTGACATGATCACAGTTGCTCCACGCATTCCGGGTAAAATAAGCGTGTCTGTGAAAAGGCCACTGATCCTCTGATATTCGCCTCACCAGTGATTTTTTTTGCCACTCTGTTTACTACCTCTAGCTCAATCAGTGGAAAATGCTTAGTGCTTCTGGGTATGGGACCGCATGTTATCTCCTCCCACATGATGTCGCAGTTCCCTCTAGGCCAGGGGTAGGCAACCTTGACACTCCAGCTATTATGGAACTACAAGTCCAATGAGGCATTGCAAGACTCTTAACAGCCACAGGCATGACTTCCACAGACAGAGGCACGAGGGGATTTGTGGTTTCACCACAGCTGAAGTGTGGCATATCAAACAAATTTGGGTTGATTTACTAAAATCTAAAAGGTTGCTCGCTTTGCGAGAAAATTTTAACTTTGCAAGGCAATTTTCCCTTAACTTAGAGAATGTGGTGAAAATTCACTTTGCAAAGAATTCCCAATCGTATGCATGGAAAAAATCCCTTGCAACGTGAATAGCCTATTTGCCTTTGCCCCATTTTGTCAGCCCCAATTAAATATTAGAGAGATGGCATGTGTTTGTGTTTTGTTTTTTTGGTATATTAAGGTTTTTGCTGCACAAAGTAGAAAATATGAGAGGATGCAACTAGAGATCCTTTTTAACAGAATTGGATTTTATTTTTGTTAAATTTTCTTTTGCTGTTTTAATGAAGATGTCTTGCACTTTCAGGAGGTCTTACAAAGCATCTCTTGGAGAAACTGCAGTTGCATGTGATTTTGGTCCTTTGGTTGCACTTTCTAAGGGTCACGGACTGCATAGTAAAGAAGAGACTGCATATCCTCTATACATACTCTATGAGAATGGGGAAACTTTCCTTATTTACATTAGTCTACAAAACAGGTGAGATTGCTGAGCTTGCACTATTGTATTTATGCATTTTATCCTGTAAGTGAGACACAATCTCAAGGATATATCTAAAAATATAAGTAAGCTATTACTTATTTGAAGTTGTTGAAAACATGGAGTGTGGCTTACTAAAGAAATATGGTGTATTACATTAGGTACATAGGTGCAGCCAAATAAGCTACATGTAAAATGCCTTGTTTTCTAAGTGTACAAGTTGAAGAGAAGAAAGGGCTTATAAAGTCGGCACTTTTTGGCTATTACATATAGTAAAGAAGCATCCATTTAATATTGGAAAAAATAGTATCTATTTTTAGAATGATGACCATGCGCCAATAGTAACTGTTCCATCTGTCTCCCCTGTGTCTTCCTGTCCTCATCTACAGTCCCCCATGGTAGCTAGAGAAACGGAGGACATACACAACTGCACCCTTGTATACCCCCACTGTGCTGGTTCTGCTCTCTGGTGTACTTAGAGGCCATGTCCCCCCCACGTAGCATGTGTCACCACACAATATGGACATACTGATGATGTAGCATCGCTCCCAACAGTGGGAGTCCTATCTAGGGCAATAAAGGACACACAAGGGGTCAGAATAAAACCTTCGGTAGTACATGGCACAGGTATAGTCTGTAAGTAAGAAAACGTAAGCCAACATATAATTTTGTGACCTTAGCAGTAACCATATTTTTTCTTTTGCTGTGGTTTTCATGACATTTAAATTGACCCTTTTTATATTTTTTTTATTTTGAACAGGCTTTAGGTGCAATAAAATCAGAAGCATATGAAATCTAACAAACTGAGTTGTGTGTTTTTGTTTTTTAGTAGCAGAAAAGTTGGCAGACTCCAGGGCCCACTTCCAATGCACCCAGCTGCAGAGGATAACTATGGCTATGATGCTTGTGCAGTGCTTTGCTTACCATGTGTTCCCAGCATCCTTGTCATCGCTACTGAATCAGGGCTATTATATCACTGCGTGGTGCTAGAGGCAGAAGATGAGGATGAGCAGACAGTAAGTGAAAAATGCACATAATGTACTTTCTGATTACGTGGGTCACTTGGTTTATCAGATACACTTTGATGTTTATTTGCCTTTGACACCAGCGGTGTTTTGTTTATGGAGCACTAATAAAGAGGCGCACACATTCATTTTAATCCAGCGATGGATGAATATATGTGTACAGGGTCTAGGTGGTTAAGTTGTGGGGTAAAGCTCATTCCAGTGCAGGATCCCATATTGCTCAGACAAAAGCAGTCCTCACCACTTGCTGGCAGCCGCTGTCAGAATACAATGCAAGTGGCAGGGGATTCGGGCATGGCTGGAGGAATCTATTTATATTTTCTTTTTTCATCCCCCAAGTTGAACTAAGAAAATATAAGCGTGTATTCCTGGCTTAACACTTGTGCTTTTTATTTTTTGCACTTCTTTTGCAACTCTGTTCAGGTTTCCAGCAGTCTGACACTTCTACACAGTGCTCCAGTAAACAACACTCCTGAGAGAGCATGAGCACTGTTGATTGTAAATGGGGAATGTTGCGCCATTGGATACATGGGCTACCGCTTGGGTGTAAGCAGCGATCCACCTGAAATCACGCCAGCTGTGGCCCTTGGGTGTGGTTTCCCGCTGATCTGAGGTCTATGGTTTGCATGAAGAGGTTAAAGGAGTGCAGATGATAGCAAAGCTTATGTAAGTATTGTTATCCTTTAAGTTGCCTACATAACATAAATCTCCTTTTTTGCAGTCTAACAAGTCCTGGTCAAGCCCAGATACTGATATCGTTCCCTCCTTGTATGTTTGTGAGTGTGTCGAGCTGGAGCTAGCACTTAAGATAACCGCTACTGAAGATGAAGGACCAATGGATTCTGACTTCTCATGTCCCATTAAACTTCACAGAGGCAAGTTAATATAATGTTTCAGTCATTTGCACCTAAATGGTGGTTAGCACTATTTCTTACCCTTTCTTTTTATGTTTCTAGACCCAGTCTGTCCCTCAAGATATCATTGCACGCACATGGCAGGTGTTCACGGTGTAGGCCTGACCTGGTTTGAAAAGTTGGAAACATTTCTTGCAGCATGTATGTTCTTGTCGCAGTACTGTAAAAATGTGTCTAAAATTAAATGTAGTTACCATTGTTATCAATGAAATGCAATTGTTTTTAGGTGAAGAAGACAAAGATAGTTTGCATGAGCTGGCAACAGAACAGAAGTGTCTTGTGGAACATATTCTGTGTACTAAACCTCTACCATGCAGGTAATTTCACACATCCGAGGCTGTATGTGTCACTATAATTGGTATGACTTTCTTGCTGAAATTAAAATTTGTGTACGGCACTGTATTCAATTTTAAGTTTCATATTCGGTGAGAATCAGGCTTAAAATTGGACTTTAAATTATGGCATTGGAAATTCTTCCAGTACTGATCCTTAGTTGTTACATGTTAAGTTGTGTTTTTTTTTTTTGCTGTCACCATCTTAAGAGCTTGAATACCTTTTGCTCTACGAATACCAGCTCTCATGCCCATCAGCGCAGACTGGCATTTTGAAAGGAGAGCCCCCGTTCTGTCAAGACAGATGTTGTAGGAATCCCAGTAAAGAGGGTACAGATCGCTTTCCAGCTGATCTTGGTAAAGTGGAAAAGAGTCAATGTTAATCCTCAAATTGCTTAATGTTCATTCTGAGAGCTCCTGGATCATGGGCAAATTGTATATACATTCAGCTTTAGGCAATAGTCTTCAACTTGCTCTTAAACCTTGTGCGAAGTCCCACTTTACCATTCAAAGTTTAGTGAGAGCGTCTCTACTGGACATTGTGGCTTTTACATTGGATTGTTAGTTAGTTATTTTAGCTCAGTCAAACTCTTGGCTCAGGGATACATGTATACCATGTGGGTGGAAAAGGGAATTCTGGTGTGGATATCTTACCTGTAATGTCAGCATTTGATGTAACTATCCAGTAAGCTACAGAAATGAGGGGGTTGGACTTGATGGACTAATGTCTTTATTCAACCTCAAATACTATGTAAATGTTCCGTTCAGGACATAATAAATTGGACTCTATTGATATCATGTCAATTTCTTTTTTCTCTCTCCAGCCTTCCAGCTCCCATTCAAGGATTTTGGATTATTTCTGATCTTGCTCTGGGGACAGCTATGATATGTGTTACCAGTGAATTTGAATGCATCACCCGGCCTTTGCAGTATGTATACATTTAAGTGGTCATCTTTGCTGTTTTGAGTTCTGGTTCCATAACTGTCATTGTGATCCTTTTTGGCTACTTTGAGTAGAAGTGAATGAAGGTTTTTTTCTAACCACAAGTCTGTAGTAGCAATTTGTGAAGCATGGAAGCCACTGCCAGGTTAACCCCTTCGTGACGGGAGACGTACACTGTACGTCCAGCCACAAAGGGACCAAATGACTTGTCACGTACACTGTACGTGACGAGTTATTTGCTGCTTTAGAGGGCTGTTAATCGCTGAGAATCAGCTTTTAACATTCATTAATGGATGCCCTTACTACAGAGGCATTCATTAATGAAAGGGTTAACCTTTTTCAGACACCCGATACCTTAATATCGGGTGTCTGAGAGTCAAAGCAAAGCGGACACAGATGCCGGCTTTTGCCGGCATTCTGACAGCTCGTATAGATCGAGAGATATCTCTCTCAAGCTATACTGGCTTTTTTTTTTTTCTTTCATGAATAGATACAAAATGTGTCTATTCCTACAATGTATCTATTCCTGGAAGAAGAATGTTTGTTTGCTGATCGTTGTTGCAACAATCAGAAAACATTTAGTAACAGCTGAATCCTGAACTGCTGCAGGATCAGTGTCACTAACTTATTATCGGCTGTTCTGAAGTTTGAAGCAGCCTGATAATAACCAAAAATGTATTAATTTATCATGCAGTAACAGTGAGATTAATTCACAAAATCTGCTTGATATAATTAAATAAATAAAATAACATTTTTAAGTTAAAAAAAAAAGTGAAAAGTGTAAAAAAAATAAAAAAATGTGTAAAAAATAAAATAAAATAAGGGACAAATAAATGAATGTATTTATTGCATTTTTTTAGCTGTGCTGGTTTTGTAAAAAAAATACTACAAATCAAAACTGGGAAAAAAGTGTTTTTTTTAAACGGTTTTTTCCTCTTTTTTTATATTTTATTTGTCCTAAGTGAGGCGTTAGACGCACATATGTGATATAAATATGTAGCCCTATCTGTCCTCTAAAAAACAATATATAATATGTGTGGGTGCACTTTGTAAGAAAGTATATTACTGACGTGGAAGAATCACACAGCAAAAATGTCAAAAGTGTGTCAGTCATATACGAACAGAAACTAAAAACAAGCTCAGTCATGAAGGGGTTAAAGATGCCTGTAGTATAATGGTTAAAGCTTCTTTCCAGTTTGAACAGGAGCTGCACATCCTATGGGTGTCAGATACTGCAAATGACAGATTAGCAGGATTGGGAATTTTCATTACCTAATTTAGGTAAATGTGTGATAAGAGAAGTAAGGGACTGCCACTGTTTAACCTTCCCCTGAAAATACTAGTTGCCTGACCCATGGCCCTGCACTGATTATTTTCACTATATGCCTCAAGTGACAGTTGTTTAAACCTATGAATCTCTGTAACATTTTATGTTTTATTTTAACGTTCAATCAAAATCTCCTGACAGTGAAAATACTAGTTGCCTGGCTATCATTCCATAGGCTTCAGTGGACTAACCTGAAACAAGTAGTCAGATCAGAACTCTTATTTTGCACATCCTTAACTGAAGTGTGATCCAATATTTATGTGTACTTTTAGTTTGCTGCACAAAAATGCTGTTATATTACAACTAGTACTTCAACTGTTTGGGGACACTATTGCTCTACAGCAGCCATTGCAAGATGTTTAGGTATATAGAAAAAGTTGTGTGTGTGCGCGCGTGCACACACCTGCGTCTGTCGGGATTCTTCTTTGCAATAGCATATAATAGGTATCGTTTTTCATACAAACGTTTTGTTTTAAATTTTCAGTAATGACATTTTCTGTGTTTTCCAGAACAACTATCTGTCAACCTTCGCCGCTGCTTCTGTGCTCTCAGGTTGACCCAAATGTTTCAGAGACTTTACCACGCTTCTTGGCAGATGTGAAAGGATCCTTTGAAAGCCATATCAGAGGCATTCTGAGCCGTAACTCTGCAAACCCCTTGTTACTGAAGTAAGTCCAACCTCTGCATTACTGATTATTTTTATACACCTATAAGGGTTGTTTTGTTTCTGGCGAAAGGTCCGTGATTTTCATTCTAGATTTAAAAAAAACTGAAAACACTTTAATTTCAATACACTTTTTTTTCTTTGAGGCAGTGGTATTTACAACATGACTGAAGAGATGCAGCTAAACTGATACACACATGTTCAATATAGCTGACAGCTTGTTAAAACATAAGTTTCCTATCTGTCAGTCCAGCAATGACACTACAAGTGCATACACAAATCACCAAGGAGGCACAAGGACTCAGACAGGCTTGAAGGAGGTCAGCTTTGTTTTCTAGGGGAAGAATCATCATATGCAACCTTCTTTCTTTTCTGCAATCTACAGTATATTCCCAAGGAAGACACATTAAGACCTCTTTACCACGTGTGTTAAAACCAGGCATTAGAGAAGTGTTTTTAATGCCTCTCTGCCGCCTGTTTTTTTTTTCATATTTAATTTTTATTATTTTAAATTATTAGACATTTACAATTACATTACATTTACACAGTTGTTAAACCACCAATTACACTTTCGGGTGGAGTCAGTTTGACTTAATAGACAATACAACAAGAAAGGAAAAAACCCCTATAGACAATAATAAAAATAAAAGAGAGGGGGGGAGGGAAGAAGGAAAGGGGAGGGGGGAGGTCAAAAAAGTTGCATTTAGAAATAATTTCGTGCAGGAATCCATATCCTATATTACTGTTGCCTTCTAGGGCTATAGGGCCATATCCCCCCATTTTCGCACTATCTTATATTATAGTAAACGGTTATAAGTTGTTAGTTATAAGTGAACGTCTCAGGTTACTAATGAGGGGACATGGCCCTAAAGGCATTCCACGGGGCCCACGTGGTTTCGTATGTAGATATGCGGTCCTGTCTTGCCATGGTAAGTTTCTCCATCAGACTTAGTCTACTTTATGTATCCATTCTATAGTTGTAGGTATCATGGCAGTGTTCCAATATTTAGGAATGAGAAATTTTGCTGCATTCAGTAAGTGTGGTAATAACAATTTTCGATATTTTATAGGTGATATTTCCGACAAGTGTAGTAAACAAGCCCAAGGGTCGTTAGGGACGGGTAGCCCCGTTATTAAAGTAATCGAATGAATAACTTGTGTCCAAAAAGGTTTGATCTTGGGGCAAAACCACCAAATATGCCCGTGGGTGCCTGTAAGGCCGCACACCCTCCAGCATTCCAAGGAATGCGACGGATGTATTGCATGAAGGCGATCCGGAGTATAATACCACCTTGCCAATAGCTTAAATGAAGCCTCTACTACGTGAGTACTGATAGAGGATATAGAATTTAAGGCTAAGGAGCTGCTTTTTCTGTGTACATGTCAAAGTATTACCCAAGTCCGCCTCCCAATGTGCTATATATAGCTGGTCCTGAGACATACGTGATGATAATATTATTTTATACATTAAAGAGAGGCCATGTGGTGGAGAGTCTATTTGTGACAGTATAGTCTCTAGTGGATATAAGTTTTCCAGAGATCTGAGTGGTTTAGGGAGGGAAGTGATAAAATGGTGTAGCTGATAATACCGCCAATTATCTAAAGGTCTAGTACCAAACCTATTTTGTATTTGTTGGAGTGTACTAATAAGCCCTGAGTCCTGCACGACCTCATGCAGTTTAAGGATCCAGTATCGTAGACCGTTATCCATAAGTCCTGGGGGGTAGTATGAGTGACCCCTGAGAGGCAATAAGGGGGAATTATAAGGGCCGATTAGTTGAAGATATAGTTTTGACCATATGGTTAGGGTGGACCTAGTCAGTGGGGAGGTAGTGCTCAACAACTCTCTGTGTTCTGGTGGAATCCAGGGTATCGTCGCTAATGATTGACCAGCCAGTGTGTATTCCAAGTCGACCCACTTTTTACTCCCCAATTGATAGGTCCAGTCCATTACCTTATTAAGTGCCACAGCGTAGTAGTATAGGGTAAAGTCTGGGAGGGCCAGTCCGCCTTCCTGTCTAGTCCTAGTAAGAGTCTGTCGGGAGGTTCTAGCTCTGGACCGATTCCAGATATATTTGTCCACCTCTTTACGCATGGTCCTGAGATAGCATTCTGGTAAGGGGACTGGCACTGTTTGCAGCAGATATAATACCCTTGGCAATACGTTCATTTTAACAGCACTGATCCTGCCTGTCAAGGTAAGATAAGGTCGATCGTTTGTCCACCTAGTCAGGTCTGTTTTTAATGCTATTCAAGAGTGGAATGTAATTATGCTTCATCAGGTCTGCGAATTTAGGAGTCAAATTTATACCTGTATTAATGTGATGTGGTGGTATTGCCTGTATGTGCCTTGTCTTTTTCCAGCTTGCCTTCGGTTCTCGTGAGGACTGAGGGAGTGGAGGAGAGGAGGGTCTTTTAAACAGATTAAGTGACGTGTTTCCTGTGTGTGGGGGAGGAGATTCCATCTCGTGATGCTGTCCTGGAAGACTAATGGAAATAGAGTTACCGGTAAGTCCTAACTCTGAATTTCAGTTTACATGTTGTCCATGCAAAAGGTAATATACTTGGTAGATGTTGGCATTCTTGGGGGGAAGCTGTAAGATTCAGTATTTCAGATTTATGTAAATTTATACTAAAATTTGATACCCTACCAAATTGTTCAAATTCCTTAAGGAGATTCGGTATTGTTGTTGTGGGCTGTCTCACAAAAAAGAGAATATTATCGGCATATGCCGCTACCTTGTGTTGGTATCCCTGAACCTCAATACCTTTGATGTTTACGTTATTCCTAATAGAAATGAGCATAGGCTCTAGGGATAGTATAAATAGGTGCGGTGATAGAGGGCAACCCTGGCGGGTGCCATTGTGAAGTTCAAGAACCTGGGACAGACTGCCATTTACCTTAATTTGTGCCGTGGGTTTATGATAGAGTGACATTTAGAAATTCCCAATCGACTCTATCGAACGCTTTTTCAGCATCGGTAGAGAGGATCATGGTAGATAGGGACGCGTGGTTGACCAATGTCAGTGCCCGTTGCGTGTTATCTCTGGCCTCCCTACCCGCTATGAACCCAGTCTGGTCTGCTGAAATAAGATGGGGTAATAAGGGAGCCAAGCGATTGGCTAAGATTTTTGCATATAGCGTATTTATTGCGTATTTAATAAGGAGATGGGCCTAAAGCTACTACAAACAGTTGGGTCCTTACCGGGTTTAGGGAAGACTGAAATGTGAGCATGTAGTGTAGTAGGTTCAGGGGGTCTACCAGTGGAAAAAGAATTTTTAGATATGTGCATAAATAAGGTATAAGCGTAGTTTGAAAGGTTTTGTAGTATTTTAAAGAAAACCCATCTGGGCCGGGGCTTTTCCCCGTCGGAGAAGTAGCTATGGCCTTGTTCAGTTCTAATTCCGATATCGGGGGTTCTAAAGACATCATTGTATTCTGATCAATTTGAGGGAGAGAGATGTTAGCCAGGTACTTACGGATTAAATTGTCATGTCGTTTTTCGACTTGTTTAGATGGGTTAGGTCTAACATTATATAATTTTGAATAAAATTCCTTAAAGGATTGTGCTATCTCCCTTGTGGAATATATAACAGTATCAGTTGCGTTCTTAATCTTAGGGATAAATCCAACATTTTGTCGAGCGCGCAAAATGCGGGCTAATCGCCTACCTGGCTTATTTCCGAATTCATAAGTCTGTTGGGACAAGTAATTCATTGATCTTGTATAGTTAGCTTGCAAAACCTTACGTAATTCTTCACGTGTTTCTGATAATTCCTGGAGGAGAACTCCTGCCAGGGATTGTTTATGTGCTCGTTCTAGAGTGGTTATCTTGTGGGTTAATTCCGTAATTTTATGAGTGCATTCTTTTTTTTTACGTGCGCCTTGTGCTATAAATTTTCCTTGTATCGTTGCCTTATGGGCTTCCCAGAGTATCCCTGGAGAGATAGACTCCATCTCATTTTCCTTAAAGTACAGGGTGAGATCTTCTTTTATGGCTATTTCAGTTTTTGGGTCGGCCAATAGCTGTTTGTTAAGTCTCCACCTATATGGGGGTCTAATCTCTCCAGGTCTCTCCAGGCAAATAGATATGGGGGCGTGATCTGATATCGTGGCTGTTAATATATTAGCTTCCCGGAGTAAGTCCAGGTATCTATGTTCCATAAATATATAATCTATACGTGTATACGTTTTGTGTACTGGTGAATACATTGTGTAGTTTTTGTCATATGGGTGTAGTATGCGCCAGGTGTCCATAAGCTGTAATTTATGTAAGTGTGTTTTTAACTTAGTAATTTGTCCATATGTTATGTGTGATCGACCAGATGAAGAGTCTAAAGATGGATCCATATGGACATTAAGATCCCCCGCCAGTATTGTTATGCCTGCCTGGAAATCCTTCAGGGAATTTATTATTTGATTTAGGTACGAGACCTGGGATTGGTTCAGACCATATATATTTGCCAGGGTATATATCTGCTGTCCTATCTCTCCTCGTATAAATATATATCTCCCAGCAGAGTCTGTTTTCGTTTCAAGTAATTTGACTGGAAGGCGTCTGGAATCCAATGACCACACCACTATGTTTGCGTGCTATAGTACCATACTGGGTACTGTCATGAATACAATTTCACATTCGAGGTGTGGGCTATATGTGTTTCTTGGAGGAACACTATCTCCATCTAGCGTTTTCAATTCCCTGTATAGAGCATGTCGTTTAGACGGGGTATTAAGTCCCCGGACATTGTAGCTAATTAGTTTAATGTCCGCCATTTGGTAGTACCGTATCCGCCCCTATCCCACATCGGCTTCTGGAGCTTTCTGCACGACTAACATATATGGCCTGATATTGGTGAAGGGATGTAGGGAAGCAAAGGTTCCAAAGGAAGCAATACCAAGGTATTGAAATATACAAATTAAAGAAATAAATACATACAGAAATTAAAGAGGGTCGAAAGAAGGATCCCCATTTTTGGTCTTCAGTGTTATAAAAGAAAAAAAAAACACTGAGGTAAAACTTTACTTAAACGGGTTCTCTTGGAACCACACATGTGACTTACGGGTTGCGTGGCAGGATCATCTAAGGTGCTGCCGGTCAAGCCAGGTCCTAGGCAGCCCAGGATGCCAGAGCCCCTTATTGCATCCATGGCTGCCAGGGTCGGCACTTACCCGCAAAAATTTGCTTCGTTAGTATTATCTCGATATATCTAAGTTTATCAATATGCATATATAGTATGCTATACATATCTAAGCCCATCAGTAAGCATATTCACCAACATCTCGTTAATAATTCATCCCGTGGTCAGCCTGATGTATGAGGCCCTTTCAAAACTCAAAACAAAATAATATAAAACTGTCAAATTTCCTGTTGTGTCAGTGGTAAAGCGGTGCCTACTGACCTCCATTACCAATCTTGCAGCGGCTGTAGGGTAGGTAACGTGTCGTTCCAGTCTGGTAGCTTTGGGGCCTTAACCTGCAGACTTTCACAAAAGGCCTCCAGCTCTTCCGGAAAGCGGAGAAATTATGTCTTGCCTTGTCTTCTGGCTATTAGACATGCCGGGAAGCCCCATCGGTATTGAATATCTTTGGAGCGCAGGAGGTCCAGCAGCGGGCGTAGAGCCCTACGCCTTGTAAGAGTCTCCTTAGCCAGGTCAGAGAAGATTTGTAATTGAGCCCCGTTATATTCTATATGCGGTGTCTCTCGCAGTTTTTTTGAGATAGTCTCTTTATCCGTGTGGTAGTGCAGTCTGCATATCACGTCTCTAGGCGTTTCAGTCTGCATGCCCCGCGGACGAGGTAGTCTATATATCCTATCGAGTAGGAGCGGAGTGGAGGGAATCCTGCCCATTATAGGGTTAAAGATATCCCTCAGGGTGACCGCCATGTCTGCTATCTCCTCAGGGAGTCCTCTTACCCTTAGGTTGTTGCGGCGCCCCCCGGTTGTCCTGCTTCTCCAGGTGATACGCAAGGTCCCTCTGCTTCCTAGCTGCGGATTGGGCCTGGTCTTGCAAAGTTGTTATGGCAACAGCGTATGTATCCAATCGCTTTCGATTTCTTCCACTCTATGTAGAAGGTGTGTGACCTCATTTCTGAGCGACTGTATGTCAGCTTTCAGGGTACCCTCGAGAGTACAGAGCATGTCTGCTAGATCCTGTTTGGTAGGGAGGGCACGCAGCAACTCGTCCATCGGCGCTCCACTCCGGCTTGTGAGCCGACCTGGTTCGTCCCATGCGACATATTCAAGCTCATCCGGTCCGGAGCCATGTATTTTTTAATGCCGGCAGAGGTGGTTTTGGAAGCCCCGCTTCGCGTATTTTCCTTGTTCGTGCTCATGTTTAAGAGTATAGGCTTATGATTCAGTCTAAGTCTGGGATGTCAGCATTTGCGGGTGGTGTGCTCGGAGCTCTAACAAACACGTCCGCACCCAGCCATGTCCAAGACACGCCCCCCCCTCTCTGCCGCCTGTTAATACCCACGTGGGATAAAAGTAATAGCAACCACCCAGTCCTGTTCACACATGGGCGTTAGCGTTGCGTGTCACATTCTGGAGGCTGCTGGGATAAAGCCTCCATTGAAGTATATTGAAACGCCTCTCAAATGCTGGGTCAATGCTCCTATAGTATTTTGCCAGAAAGAGGACAGATTCTAGCTAGGTACTTTCAACCTGTGACAGCCTGACCTATGCCACCATGTAGTGCCAGCTGTTATCAGTGTTGTCCAAAGCAATGGCAGCCATACCATTTGCCAGGCATTGCACGTACCAGAACCAGTCATGTCTGAAATAAATGTTGCACGGCTAATTCAAGCAGAATTGTATGACCCAAGTCTGCCCAGCTACTGCAATTAGAAGTGTGGTCACTGCTGGTCGCTTCCCTTTGCTACATCAATTTACACTTTAACACACTCCCCTACTTGCAGGGCATTTTGACGCCACCTTAATGTCTTAAATATGCCTGCTCAATGCCTTGTTAACACTATAGGCATGTTAATCAGTGTTGCTCTTTCATTAAATTCTCAACGACGTGTGAAAGAACCCTAATGGCAAACTCTTAGTCATTTGATAGAACCCAGGGAATGGGTAAACACATCCGGCATGTGCAAAAGGTGGGGGTCTCTTCACAAATTCAAGGTTCCCAGGTTTTGTGTTGTGGCTCCCGATTGGTCACAGTGGCCTTGGAATTCTGAAGTGGATGCTTAGTCCATAATTCCCTTTAGCAGGTGTGGATGAAAGAGACCATCTAAAAGGTCACTAGATGTCTATCTTTACATCACAATTTAAGGCTTTAGTAGCTGTTGGATCGGAGATGCTAAAGGAAAAGTTCTGTTGTACGAGCCTGTTCTTAGAGACTCTAGGGCCTTTATTCAGAATGGTTACCTATCGCATTTGATTTGTGCTGAAATTTGTGATTTCATCCCAGTACCTTCTTTCTGCTACTCATTTTAAACTTGTTAGTCTTTTGTCTTGAGGTTCAAAGGTCACATCTGTGTATCTTAATTCAAACACTCACACACTCTTTGTACATGGAATTGCCAATGTCCTTCATTCAAGCTGCTGGTGGCACATGGGACATTAAATGAGTCTTTTCTACCTCATAGTTCCCCCCCACTCAAGCGTCTTTAGTAGGCATGCCTTCTCTTATGCAAAAAAAAAATGCCCTTTGGTAGCTATCACCTTGACCCTCAGTGTTTTGGATTTCTTTACTTTTTGTTCTTTCACAAACATAAGTCCTCTGCCCTCCCCCTTCCATTTTATTTTACCTGAATGCAGTAATTGTCATTTTCCCTATCATCTTTGGGAGTCCTGATTTTTATCCCTTGATGTAATTCTGGTTGTTGGGTTATAATTTTACTTTTCTGCTGTCTTTGGGAAGCCAGATACCTTTCATTTCCAGCTGTTCTACACAGATGTCTACTGTCTGCGTTTACTGCTTGATCAGGGCACTTCATACACTCCATACGTCTTCTCCCAAACCCCCTTTTCAATGTAATAAGTTACAGCATGTTAGGCCTCCTGGGACATATTTAGGATTATAACATGCTGCTTTTTCCTGCACCCAAGGGAAGCTTATAACATTTTATTTTTTGTTTAGTCACAGGGATTTACATGTTTTTCACCTTAGTGCAGGGAGATTTTAACACAAAGCTAGACATATTCTGGAAAATTGGTAATGGCAAGAAATAGTGGCCTGGTTAGCTGACTGGTTTGTTTTAGAATGGTATAAGCTGAGGATCTTCAATAACTTAAGATATTAAAAGATTATTTTTTTTTCCATCAAAAGCTTACCTCGCTGTTGGGTACATTTGCCTGTGTCTGCAAGTTCTGTTAATAAAATCGCAATGTTTAAGTAGTTTGAATCTGTGACTTTTGTTCTTAGTGCATCGAATAAAGATTCCTCTCCTCCACCTGAAGAGTGCTTGCAGTTGCTGAGTAGAGCAATCCAAGTGTTTCGAGAAGAGTATGCCCTCAAACAGGACCTAGCAAGGGAAGAGATCCAGAGACGGTAATCCTATTGTGATGTTTGTTCTTTCAAGTGCTATATGAAGTTGTAATGTTTGCTTTGACAGGATTTTTTAATGTATTTTTCTTGTTTAGAGTGAAGTTGCTGATAGTCCAGAAAGAGAAACAGATGGAGGATCTGCAGCACTGTAAGGAAGAGCGGTATGAATATGACCTTTTTTTTTTCTTCTATTTCTACACATGTATTATCTCTTTGGTAATCTCAAGGTCTTAGACTGTAGGCACTATATATATACTTCAAATCAGACATTGGTGTGGGATGCCTGGGATTTTAGATTACACTTCTTATATCTGCATTTCAGAAGTTCTAGAATAATGGCTAAAATGGCCTCGACCATAAACTTCTTGACACCCTCTATGAAAAGGCCGGGTGTTGTGGTTTGTGCTCTGCACCTTCTTTTACAATGTGTGTAAGACAGTCAAGATAAACACTCACGTTAAAAATTTCAGAAAGAACACAAAATTAATTGAGAGCCATTTTGGGATGCACCGATACTATTTTTTTTCCAGACCAAGTACGAGTACTGCTACTTTTCCTAAAGTATTCACCGATACCAATCACCGATACTTTTTTGTGTGTGTGTCATGTGACAGGTTTTTTAAAAACATTACAGAGAAATGATTTAAGGCTGGTGGTGGAGTGCCAGGGCGCGGTCCCAGCTGCAAATGCTGCGCACCTGGTAGTTCTGCCACTGAATCCACGCTGTAGAGGGACTACAAATCTCAGCAATACATTATACAGCAATGCAGAATGCCGCCTTCTAGAGAGGACTACAATTTACAGCAATGCAGAGTAATACCATCAGCTAGAGAGAACTGCAAATCTCAGCAATACATTATACATTAATGCAGAATAATATGAAGATACATATTCTGTGCTGATCTGGGGTGCTGGCCTGATGTCTCCAGTGGAGGCTCTCGGGTGAAGAAAAAAATATTTAAAAAAACACTTTCCCCAGTTTAAATATTATTTAAGGATTTTACGGTGAGTACAAAAATCCTATTTTTACATTTTTTATTATTATATCAAACAGTCATTGTGAATGGATCTCGCTTTTATTGCTTGATAACTTAATTTTTGGTTATTGGGCTGCTTAAAAATCAGGAACAGCCAATAATATCCTTAGTGACACTGATCCTTATATGCCGATCCTGCAGCATTTCAGGATCAGATGTAATGAAATGCTTCTAATCGTTCCCACAACGATCAGAAGCCTGAAACAATGTTTTAACATAGAAACATGTAGCGAAATGTTTCTATGCTGAAACATTTTAGCAAAAAGCCGGTATACATCGGGATTCTGTACCAGCTGTCAAATAGTGGCAGCAAGTGTTTTTAAACACCACACTGCTATCACTGTCAGACAACCCGATTCCTAAAAGACATCGGGTGTCTGCAAAAGCTTAACTCTTTCATTTATCATTTAATATAGGGGAAACTGTTTTTTAAAAAAAAAATTCGTTAATTTTTCCTTAATATAGTAAAAAAATAAAAACCCCCAGTGGTGAATAAATACCACCAAATGAAAGCTCTATCTGTCCCCAAAAAAGGGTATAAAATTCATTTCAGTACAGCGCTGCATGACGGAATAAATGTCAGTCGAAGTACCGCAGCGCTGAATACTGAAAAATGGCCTGGATGGGAAGGGGGTTTAACACCGCGGATGTCAACTGGTTAATGAACGGTAACCACCGATTCTCAGCAGTTACATTAGCATTAGAGACCCAAATAGCTGCTCATGTACAGTGTATGTCTCCTGTCACGAAGGGGTTAAAGGATCTATTCTGTCAGTCTTCTTTTTGGCCACTACATTGCCTATTTTTGCTCTTCTTAAGCTTGCTTTCCTTGGAATATTGTTCCTCTGTAAAGATTGAGATCTTGATGGTTTTTTTACATACATGGCTCACATTTAGTGGTTTATTAGGGATTATACACTGAGTGGCCAGTTTATTATGACCACCTGACGTTTGTAAGCAAATTAGCTATAATTTCGCGCTGAAGTTGCTAGAGGGCCAGACCATTATAAATAGGGAAGCAGGTTGTTTACCACGACAGTAAAAGTGATTTGTTTCTGAAGATATGGGTAAACAACGCGATTTAACAGCCTTTGAACGTGGAATGATTGTTGGCGCTCGGAGCCATGGAGCGAGTATCAGCAAAACAGCAGAATTCATTAAATGTTCAAGTGCAGCTGTTGTTAAAGTGTTTAAAGACTGGACTGTCAGCCGAAAATCTGGGTGTGAACGTGCGAATTGTGGCCGTCAGCGACTAGTCCATGTTAGGGCAGAGCGGAGAGTGGCAAGACTGGTACAAGACAACAGAAGGGCAACAGTGCAGTCAGATTCCTCGCATCACCTTTCAACATCTCGTGGAGTCACGAGGCGGCCCAACGAAGTCATCTCGTGGAGTCATCTCGTGGCCCAACGAAGTACTGATGGGGTGGTCATAATCTGGCCACTCAGTGTAGATTGATTTGTCACAAAAGTTTGTATTAGACACAAACCTCTGCTATGGCAATAGTTACAAGGTAAGACCAGCTTACTTAAACACTTCTTCCAACTTGAATGTATGATTTGTTTTGTAGAACAAGTCTTAAAGAAACAGCTGAACGTCTCGCTGAGAAATATGAAGAGGCCAAAGACAAACAAGAAGCTCTGATCAACAGGTTGGTTTGTAAACTGCTAATACAAGCCATTCTGTGTTTGCTGCTCACTGATTAATTTTTTCAGTTGTAACAGTTTCTAGCAGGCAGGAATTGTACACTCGTAAAGGGGACAAAGCAGACAATTACATCATAACTGAAAATCTATCTGAACCTCTTTTTAAATAGTGGATGCACTGCTGGGAAGAAACGATTTCCATAAATGGTTTTTAGCCAGTAGCAGAAAAATTAGCTAGACAATGATTTCCATTTATTAGTGGCCAGTCTGTTTTCTACAGTTAAAATCATCTCCTAAACTGTTGGGAAGCTGAGGGGTGCAACCCTTTTTATTCAGAAAATGTTGTGGCAAGAACACAAACGAATATGTTTTGTAGCCTAACTGGAGTTCTTTCATAAAGCCCTGCTTTATTAGAAGCAAGAAAAAGGTTTACCATTTCCTCATAGTCAAAGAGGATTCCTGATTGGTTGTTACTAGAGGTGCACCGAAATAGAAATTTAAAAACCGAAATCGAAAAAATTGTCAGGCCGAAACTGATACCGAAAATGTTTTTTAATTTTTTTGCATTTTTTAAATATTTTATTTTTTATAAACTTTTACATTTTTTTAATATTTATTTTTAATTTTTTACTTTTAGGGGCTTTGGGGGGAAATATTTGGGGGTCTAAACAGACCCCTGATATTTCCCTTTTTAAAATAGAAAAAGAGATTGGAGAACACAGAGTCCTCAATCTCTCTTTCTCTGTATCCCTGTTATCAATGAACAGGAATCCTCTACAAGTGTTCCTGTTCATTCATAACATGAGAACATTGTGTGTTTACTATAACCACAATCATGAATGAACATGAGGTGATGTAGATCACTCCCATTCATTCATAATTTAGGATATATTAACCATACCATATCCTCAATTATGTACACTCGACGATCACTGATCGCTGAGTGTATGTAGCCTGCTCTCCTCTCTGATAAGCTTTCACAGTAGGCTGAGTGAGCGATGCAAGAGGAGAGCCTAGCCTCCTGTAACAGCATGGGCTGTCTCCGCCCACACACCGCTCTGCTGCACTGTGATAGGCGGCAGAGCGGTGTGGGAGGAGAGACACCGATGGCTCAAAGCGCTCTTGTCCTGCAGTGCTAGGCCGGCTGTCACTTTCTCTCCTCCCCGCTGGGACACAGAGCAGCGCCCAGCGGGGAGAAAAGAAAGCAGGGATGCGCCGATGTATTGGCAGGAAAATGGCACTTTCAGCATATAGCCAAAAGTGCCATTTTCGGCCGATATATCCGTGCATCCCTAGTTGTTACGTTTTGCTTTTTGTCTCATTTATTTATTACAGGTATTTTATATAGCGGCGATAATTTACGCAGCACTTTACATAGTTGCACATTTACATCAGTCCCTACCCTCTAGGAGCTTACAATCTAAGGTATCCCCCTTCCTGTCCAGGCCCATTACACCATTTCTTGGTTATTCATCTCCAGGATCGAGTGCCACCCTTTCCTGTCAAGACGCACTGCACTAGATCTGCATGTGCCTCTTGGGCTGTACGGCATCAGGCTACTATTTCTCAGATTTGCAAGGCTGCCATCTTTTCTTCTGTTCACAAGTTTTGCCAAGTGTATGTTCAGACCCCATCTGATGCCAACTTTAGGCTAAGGTCCTTTTAGATGGCTCTTTTGAGTTGCAGGCAGTCCCTAGTTCTGTTTTTTATGAAGCTGTTAGCATTTTGTTTGCTGTTTGACCTCTGTTCATGTGGATGTCCTGGCAGTGTCCGTGACCCTTAATAGAATTGCTTTTTGTTTCCCTATTGTGGACATTTTCCACTGACTTCCTGGCCTTGTGAATTGCTATATTGTATATAATCTTTAAGGAAATGTAAAAAGAAGCTTATTTCTATCTACCTTTTGTAACCAAGTTTACTTTGATGTGTCAATTAGGATGAAGGCTGTACTGCGCAATTTCTATACACAGCTCTGTGTTTTATCGGACAGTGAACGAGACATGAAAAAAGAGCTACAGTTGACGTCTGACCAGCTGCATCAGCTGGGAAATGCAATAAAACAGGTAGAAATGTTGATCATAGCTTGGATGCCATACAGTTTGACATCTTTCTATGTTAAGTACATTTTCTATTTTCTTTAACGCAGATCAAAATGAAAACCGCTTATCAAGAGAAGCAGGTAGAAAAGGAAAAAAGTCCAAGTGAATCTAACCTGACCCTCAATAACTACCAGAAGCAGACTATCCAGACTGTATTAAAAGAAGAGTAAGTATCTGTGAAGCTGGAAATCTAAAACCACTAATGTGATGCTTGTCTTATCGTAAATTTTTTTAGCACAACTACAGTATGCTTTATGCGCAAAGTAGTTTGAATGAAGAAGATTTCTAATTGCTTAAAGCCCAACTCCATGTCTTGGGTAGAAAAAAAATCCCTAGCATCTATTTTATCAAATAAAAAAAAAGGCTTCTTTGGCTGCAGTGCTCACCCTTTCTCTGGCACTGTCCCCTTTTACTTTTTTACCACCTAGATGTTGCCAGTCTTTTAAGTTGAACAACAGCTAACGTCATTGAACCCACTTCTGTGAGCCCAGGACATCAAGAACTCACCCCCAGGGGGTGCTTCATCCTGCCGCCCTTGGCTCACAGAAGAATGCTGTGGATAGAAGAGCCAATGTCTGCAGCATTGATGACCTGCCCACTGCCAGGGGTAGAAGAGGACTTAGGGCAATTATGGTGACGGAAGACTGGTAAAAAAAAAAAAAATGTATGTATACAGTTGTTGGAGAGCAGGGTTTGGTCTTTACAGACAACCATTAGTGAGCCAGTTTTATGGCATTAAGTCAGATTCTAGGTCCGTGGTTGGCCGGCCTATTGCAATGTTAATTCTTTAAAGAAAAATGCACTGGCTGTATGCTAGTCACAGTTCTGTTGTATGCTGAGCTATAGTTGAGGCATTAAGAGATCTGCCATCAGAAAACCTTGGAGTCTGCCATTAACATACCAGCTTTATTAATGTCATTTCAGTACTGTACCTGTATATATCGATGTCCACACACAGCTCATTGACCCACTCCTGGGACAACGGATAACAATAATACTCTAACAGACCCACTATCAGTTACTCATAATTACTCTTCAGATTCAGCACTAGAAACATCAGCCTCTCATTTCTGAAGGTTTATAAATGTAGTTGTAGCCTTCTGATGATATTTGTGCGTAATTGAATGCAGCTTTCAGAAAAGTATGCTTTCTAAACTGAAATGTCCTGTTCCCCCAAGCTAGCTTTAAAACTGCGGGGTCATAGGGTACCTAAAACAGTACATTTTGTTTGTGTTTTAACTACCTCCCGGCCGTAGTAAAAAAAAACGGCTGGCCGGGAGCTCTCTAGATCTGAGCGGGCGTCTTTAGACGTCCGCTCAGACACGCCCCCTCGCGCGCCGCTGTGTAACGATCTCGCTCTGATCCCCTGTGCCACAGGCGTCATGCTGATCCCGGGCTCGCACCGGGCACATCGGAGCCCGGGATCAGCATGTCGCCTGTGTTACAGGGGATCAGAGGGAGATTGTTACACGAGCTCCCTTTCGGTCCCCTCTCCTCTGCAAGAATGCGGAAGTATTGTATAATACATCACTTCCGCATTCTTGTGCCACTCTCCAGCTTCAGAAGCTGGAAAGAAGCTGATGGAGCAGATCTGTGCGTCATCAGCTTCTTTTGGGGGGTCCTAGGTGACATTAGGGGTCTTGGAGACCCCTGATGTCTCCATAAAGAGGACCTGTCACATATTTTGCTATCACATAGGGGGGTTTTATTAGCCCCCGTATGTGATAGC
>NW_017306386.1:294804-300627 GCF_000935625.1 Nanorana parkeri | reverse complement strand
AAAGAAGCTGATGGAGCAGATCTGTGCGTCATCAGCTTCTTTTGGGGGGTCCTAGGTGACATTAGGGGTCTTGGAGACCCCTGATGTCTCCATAAAGAGGACCTGTCACATATATTGCTATCACATAGGGAGGTCTTAACGTCTCCACACATACATGCAAACATGCGTCGGGGGAGCATACGTGCAAAAAAGACTATTGCGCCCATTACGCCGCCCATATCGCCGCGAACATCGCAGTGAGAGCAATAATTTTGGGGCCATCAATCACTGATAACACTAAACTGATGAGCGGTAAAAGTTTTTAAAGTGTCGCCTATGGCCAATTTTGGGTATGGTAGTTTTCTGCGATTTCACGGGTGCGCGCAATTTTAAAGCTTGACATGTTTGGTGTCTATTTACCCGACGTGACCCGATCTTTTATATTTTACCAAAAAACTGGGTAATAATAAATGTTTCCTAACATAATGTAAAAAAAAACTTTTTTTCAAAATTTTCTGTAATTTTTCCTAATTATAGTAAAAAATAAAACCCCCAGTGGTGAATAAATACCACCAGAAGAAAGCTCTATCTGTCCCCAAAAAAGGGTATAAAATTAATTTCAGTACAGAGTTGCATGACGGAATAAACGTCAGTCAAAGTACCGCAGCGCTGAACATTGAAAAATAGCCTGGCCAGGAAGGGGGTCTAACACCTAGTCTTCAAGCAGTTAAAGAACTTACTGGGGCTACCCCCACACTGAGGGTTTAGTGCCTGTTTTCGTCTATGGTCTCAAATAACAAAGATATACCCAAACCTCGGTCCTGCCCGGTTGCTAGGCCATTTCCTGCAGCCCCTTCGTTCTGGAGGTCTAAGAAGTGCAGTATGCCGAGGGGGTGGGGCGGGGGATTATGGCTGCAGGACCTGGTCTAAAAACCAGGTAAAACCAAGGTTTGAGTGAGTATATCTTTGTTTTAGATGTAAATTAGCACTTAACCCTTGCAGTGTGGGGTTAGCCCCAGTAAGTTTTCTTCTGCCTGGAGTTCTTTAACCCCTTCGTGACTGACGACGTACAGTGTACATCGCCAGCATCGGGGCTGTTTAAACAGACTCCCGGCGACTTTTGCCGCCGGGACTCTGTTTAAACTTGTAGAGCCGACTGTCGGCTTTACAACAGAAGCGATCCTGGCGACTTACCTGTCACCAGATCGCTTCTGCGTCCCGAAGGAAGACACCCCCGCCGTGCTTCCCTTCGTCATTTTCAGGCCTAAAATGTGGAATATAACATGGGTGCAAAAAATGAAAAAAGGGCCTCAGTCATGAAGGGGTTAAGTGTGGTTTCATTTAACTTGTCTATATATTGGATCAGTTAGATAATCTGTGAAATTATTTTGTAACATTCAAATGCACTTTTCTTTAATGTCAGGATTTAAAAAAATATTGTATATTCTATGCAGTGAGAAGGTAGAACACTTTTTGCACCATTCTTTACAGAACCTCAATGAGTCCGCATGGTTGTGGCTTCACTTTTTAGATGAATCGGTATGTTTTAAATAGATGTGCAAAGCTGCTCTGCTGTCACTTTAGCTAACCCACAGTGCTCTGGAATTCCCGTGTCATGTTTTTTCCACCTTTTTACAAATACAAATTTAGCTCAAATGGTTTACAAACTTTAACAAAAAAACAAAATTGATTCAAAACCAGTCTAGTTTGCTTTCCATATTGTGGATAATCCAGTGAAGTGGATCTTGACATTTCCTCCACTAGTAAAACTGACAGAAAAGTTAACAGTCCACTTCACGTCATATTCCTCCATCCACCTCACCCATTACATTAAAAAAAAATGTAACATACATTTTTTTGTGGGACCAAGATCCACACAACCTGCTTTCTTACCTAGGCAAGAATGACATCAGTCAGCTGCCCGCAGCCTCCTGGGATAACACATCATTCATTCCAGTAGGCTTCGGAGCAGTCTCTACCACACTGTGCATGCACCGAGCAATCCACGCCACACTCTGCACATGTGCCATGTCATCAGGGCTTTGGAAGAGGTAGCCTGCTCCCGATGATAAAAGAGGAGAAGATGGCGCAGGACCTGGCATGCATTAGGGGAATGGTGAATTACACCAGACAATGCTGAGTCCCTGGGCATGTGAGTATTTTTGTTTTTTTAAGGACAACCTAGCGGACAAGGTACAGGGGAAAAGATTAAAAAAAGCTGGAGGAGTATATTTCCCCTTTAATGAAATATTACCTTCTGGTAAAGATTAGGCACGTGCAGTAATTTGTGCCAACTGATCAGCAGTTCTGTTTTTCTTTAATGTAATAAGAAAACATTTCTGTAGGGTAGTGTACAGGGTTTTCCACTTTGTCCTCTCTTTAATAAGCTGTCATTTGTTTGTGCTATATTTACTCTGATTTTCCTTCTTTTAGGGGTGAACATATACAAGAAATGGTGAAGCAAATAAACAGTATCCGAAGCCATGTGAACTTTTAACTCCTGAGGAGCTTTATAACTTTCTATTTAAGGCAAAGGAATGTCATATATGCTGTAGACTGTACATATGGGACATGCGGATCTAGCTCTCTGGATTGTACATTTGGCCACAGAATGTTCAATAATGTATTCACTGATTGGACTTTCGTCAATTGATTTCTTTTTTCCCTTTTATTATTGGAATTGTATAGAAAGCATTCTTGCATTTTGTTAAAGTTACAAAAAGAAAAACATTTTCACACATGAAATACATACCTTTTACTAATGCCTAGGGTTAAGTCACATTTGATGTTCTCAATGAATCCTGCACAGAAAGGAATATTGTCCTCTCCAGCTGCTCACACTGCCAATCTTTGTAGTTGTGAAAAGAAATTGGCATTATACAGTAAGTGCCTACAGAATCTGACACTTTCTGGTCCCCGCTGCTTGCAGTAGTTTGATCAGTCACACAGTAGTGGCATGAGGCAATACGTGCACTGGGGAACCATAAATAACACACTGCAGGATCATCAGACAGCGGTTTCTAGCAGAGATCGGCTGTGTGGGCAGCAGGAGAGGGTGAGTATTTCATGTTGTTTTGCAGGAAACGGTTGCTTTGGAACATTTTATTGAAATCTCTGCTAAGATGTATAAAGGACGTCATTGCAGACCTCTTCTACTGAAACCGCTAATCCAGTGTCTTCCATACCTTGTTACTGGCCTGAAACAAGTATGCAGGTTTCTGACTTTCCTGATATGCATGCTTGTTCATGACAGTATCTCAGAACATACTGATGCCAAAGAGACACAGACCGTACTTTACAAATAGTTTTAGTGAGTTAGCAATGCACCCTCTGCTCAGTACAAGTGCTTGTTTAGCTCTATTCTTGCTCCATTATAACAGGCATGCTGAACTTGGAGATCAGATTTCAACTGCAGTATATGAAATGTACGCACAGGACTACAAACCTTTTGACTAGAAAACAGTAGTGTGTACTGTGCACAAGAATGTTATCCATAGCAGAAAGCACTCAGTGTATTTCATGTGATAACAAAATGCTAAGAATGATATGAGGTCACTGAAAACAGCAGCATGCATTTTCTACTACAGAGATCAATGCAGTATGCACACATTCTCATGTGTTGATGCCTTACAATATGGAAGTCAATCAACTGGTTTAAAAATGTAGCTTGCAAAAAATATCTAAACCTAAACTCCAGGCAGCTATAAAATACCAATAAACATTTGTATGTATTAAAGATTATCATGTATTTTTAAAGAAGGAAAAAAGATAAAAATCTGTGCATAACATAGTCTTAACCCTTAAAGTGTGGGTATATCTAAAAAATTAAATAAAATAAATCAGTCATGGCAACTGGACTTGCTGTATTTTTCTTGAAAACGTTTCACTGGACATCCAACCGACTTTCTCAATTCAGAATTGAGAAAGCCGGTTGGATGACCAGTGAAACGTCTTCAAGAAAAATACAGCAAGTCCAGTTGCCTTGACTGATTTATTTTTTACAACTATACCATGACCTGGATGAAGGAGAACCTTCAAAAACATCTTACAGTGTGGGGTTAAGAATAGTACCCTATACTATACTATACAGAGAGGTCAGGCCAGCACCCTGGCTCTACATTCTGGTAGGGTTGTGTAACGTTAAGGACTAGGTAAAGAAAACCGAAATGCTAATCCTGTAGAAGGGAAACTTGCTCCCAGTTATGTATTATAATGGTGCATTTAGCTGTTTTCCCTGGAGTTTAGGTTTAAAATTAGGGTTATAAAGCAACTCGGTCAGTAGGTAAAATCGTTTTATTTATTTATATAAAAGGCCTATCTGTAAAAAAACAAAATCAATGCGCCTCTGTCTCATTGCCACTGTACACGTTTGAAGTGCTGCAGTGGCTTATAAAAAATAATACCCACCAAACATTCTTCACCTTATACACATCCAGGTGCCTGCTTCCCACTGCTGTCACTTTAATAAACCTAACTCCAGTTTGCCCTGTGTAGCAAAAAGGAAATGTGAATGAACTGTACATTCTCTTGGCTGATACAAATCGATGATGATGATAGTGAATACACAGGGGGGGGAATTTATCAGAATCTGGAGCAGCTGTGCATAGTAACCAATCAGCTTCTGTGTTTCATTTTTCAAGCTTAACTGAAAAAAAAAAAACTGAAGATAGAAGCTGCTTAGTTACTATGCTATGGGCAACTACTCTGGATTCTGTCTACTCCAGTTTTAATAAAGGCCCCCAGATTATTTTCCTTTTACCTGTTCAAATGTCTAAATTCTTCTGCAGACAATGTATTCTATTTTGGTGCAGCCAGTAGATGATGCACGAGTACATAAACTCACTGTTTGACAAAGCTCATTTCTTCAGGCACAGCTGATTTGTGATATTTCAGATTATTTCCTTCAGTACCCAAATCACAAGTGCATAGTGGAAAATGGTTGTCTTGTACCAAAGTAGATGAATATGATGTATGTTAAAGTACACAGAAGCAGTTATTAAAGTACATCTGCTGCAAAGCTGAGCCTATGATGAAGAAAAAAAAAAATAGAAGTTTCTTTCAATTAAAAATAAGTCGGAATGATTAGAAGATCCAGAGTTATAGGCAGTGAAGATAAGCAGTCACTGTACCTGTGGAGATCAAGGCCCCTATAAGCCCTCTTGAAGTTCACCTGTTCCCAGTGTACAGATATAAGTTTCTACATATACTTAACAAAACATATCCCACAATGCCCATAGCTACAGTAGTGAATAATGGCTTGTTGTAATGCTTGTTCAGAAGAATAGGATTTTTGTACTAACCATAAAAACCTTTACTTGAAGTCCATTGAGGGACACAAAGTCTTTCACATTTGGGTTATACTGTTGCCTAAGCAAGGACTAGACAATGGCAAACAACCGGTGGGATAACCCATTGTACTACTAAAATGCCTCAAGTCTGTTGAAAAACAAGAGCATGATCATAAACACATAAGGGTAGGACCTATGTCCCTCAATGGATTCCAAGAAAATAAGTTTATGATGACTGCAAAAATCTGATTTCCTTTTATTCACCTTCAGTATGGCCAAAAATAATTACAACTGTGGACTGCCTGCAGCTCAAAGAGCTGCCTTCTGTCTGAAGCTGGTATTAGAAGAGGCAGCAATATCTACCTGGTAAACATTTGAGAACGTGTAAACAGAAGACCAAATGGCAACCTTGCAAATCAGGGAAGCAGTTGCTTGATGTCAAATTCCCAACAAACACTGCCCGATCCAGTACAGTGTGCTTCGGCAGAAAGGGTGGAAACCCAATCATTGAGTTTATATGCTTAACCCCTTCGTGACTGACGACGTACAGTGTACG
>NW_017306386.1:288426-290211 GCF_000935625.1 Nanorana parkeri | reverse complement strand
CAGCTACTGCTCTGGAACGCACCGCAATTGGTGTGAACGGGCCCTTATAGTCTCTGAAGAAGATAAGGACAGACAACAGTGCTGAGAACAAAACATCCAGACTCAGCAGCAGAAAGGAGAAGATTTATTCTATGGAGAAACTCCTAGAAGTCCAGAGCAAAACACCAAGTGAAGTATGCTTTCCATGTTCAATGATAGGCTGTGCACAAATTAGCCTTCATATCTTTTACATCATAGAAATCACTGTTTCAGAGATACCTCTGTCTCTTAAAATCTGGGCTCCAACATCAATTCCGTTAAAGCCAGCAACTGTGAAGCAGGATGGCAAGTTGGTCATTGAGACAGAAGATACCGATGATCTGGCACAGAATGTCTACCAGAATGCTTACGAAGTTGGCATGCCACATCCACCTGGGAGAGCGTGAAGCAATGAACATCACCAGACTGCCCCATGTCTTGCTCAAAGTAGATGAGAAAGAAGATTCAGGGGAGGGAAAGATATAAATCAGGGTGTACTGATCCCAGAGCATTCACTGCTTCTGCTAGTGCATCCCTGTAGCCAGAGACAAACCTTTACAGTTTGGTGTCAAACTTGAAGGGTGGGAGGTTCACATTTGGCATTTCCCACTTGCAACACAGGCCCTAGAACACATAGGGAGTAAGGAGCAGGCCCCCAGGTTCAGGCACTGTCAGCTGAGGAAGTCTTCCGGTCAGTTGGCTAAACCTGGGACATGTACACAACAGACAAGCCAGGAACTTGAAGTTCTGCTCAAGCAGGATCTGATCTACCTTTCTTGCTGCAAGGAGACCCATGCAGTAGAGGAGACAGGGAGTCTCCAGAAAAGTTTAAAGCTACATCCATTTGCTCCATACCTTTTATAAGCAAAGGATCAAACTCAGCAGTGATAATGTCTTTTAAGGGATTTTGACCAGTCAGCCATGGTTTAGCCAGGATGAGGCGAATTGCAGGAACCGAATTCTAGAGAGGACTTCAAACCACTTATTAGTTGGGTCCTATAAGTGGAACTTTACCCATATCTGCAAATTAACAACAAAGGCACCTTTAAAAATGTTTAGTAATGGCAATCTGCAAAAAATTGGAACAGCAGGTGCAATGGGAAAGTCTTTGTGGCCTTAGGGGCTTCAAAAGACCGGAAACAGCACCATTCGACGCAACAGGCTGATCCTCTAGTTCAGGGGAAGGCAACCCTGCCATTTTAGCTGTTGTGAAACTACAAGTCCCAATGGGGCATGGCAAGACTCTGACAGACACGGGCATGACGGGATTTAGTTTTACCACAGCTGGAGTTCCGAGGTTGCCTACTCCTGCTCTAGTTTTAAAGTGGTGTGTACTGCATCAATAAGAGGCAATATGGACCTTGCCTCTATACTCAGACATGTTGCAACTGCATGGCAGTAAGGCAACATAAAAGTGAGGGTAGGATGCAAGGCTTCAGGTACTCCCAAAAAAACTTAGAAAGCTGGTAACAGGTAAGGGTTGGATGGATAGAGGTTAACAAAGTCACTGTAGGCAGGCAGCAGGATTGGATGGAAGCTCCATGTGGTTCTTTGCAAGTTGACACAGCAGTGGGGAGATGCTTCCTTGGTTCTGTACAGCAAGAAAGAGAATGCACTTTTGACAATCCACCCACCAGATGACTTCAGCACTCTGTGCCACAGTGTTAACGCCTTCCACAGTGGAATCCAGCAGGAAACAGGGAAAGGCGCCCATCAACCTATAAACTTTAAAGCGGACCTTTTACACTCAAAAATCAAATTCTACCA
>NW_017306386.1:282492-286396 GCF_000935625.1 Nanorana parkeri | reverse complement strand
ACACACACACACACATATACATACACACACACACATACACATATATATATTGGGTGATCACTTTCTAAGTAAGGTGATGATCAGTGGGTGGCCTTACACCTCAGCAGGAGACCAAAAACAGTTTAGCTTGATTTGGCTTAGCTGACATGTCCCTGTTAGCACTGGAGCTACTAAAGGAAATCGGCTGTTACCCTAGCAACATGTATGTTTATTTTACAAAGGGAATGTGAATTAATCTTTGTTCACTTTAAATATCCAATCCTGTGCGAGGGAGATTAAAGAAAAAGATTTTTGCTTGCACATGATTGGGAATTAAAAATGATCACAGCTTCTCCTTTGTGAACATTCCCTTTGCCAAATAAAGAGCCGCAACTTCTTTAGTAAGTACAGTATAAGGAAACCATCATTTCCTAATAACCGACTGTAGTCTGAAGTCTATAACTATCTTTTAGTCACCCTGAGAGGAAAAAAACAGATTTATAGCCAGAATTGGGGGCAGCAATGTGTTTCCTATCACATAATGATCCTGAAAACTCCCTTCTACAAACATCTGTATTAGGGAATACAGCATAAATACACTGTCAAAGGGATGCATGTGAACTATACAGCTAATAAGGGCTAGATCTTTTTTTTAAAGCGTCGGGTTGGATTATTTTGTAGTATGTAATCCCCTGCATCATTTTGGCTGCTAAAAACAAATGTGTAAACAAAATTCAAAAGAATGTGTTTGATGGGAAATCTAAATGCTAATTTCTTTTATGCGTTGAACAATTCACAGAACTGGAAAATGTGGAATGCAGCTACCAAATTATCACAGTCGTTCAGCAAATTAGACACGCTGAAATCCAGAAGGTGACCAAACAGCAGTATGCTGGTCCATGACTTGCTACATGTCCATTTGTAGTACATGAACTGACAATGCAGACCAACGCAAGGTGACATCTGAGTATTTACTATACATGTTCTACAAAAACAAACATGACATGCCATTGAGAGAATTGCTGCTGCCTAGACATGTGGAAATTTACAGAAATAGAAAAATGACTGTACAACTGAACAGATGACATCACTACTCAATTTCCTCTGTTAAAACGAGTGCATGGCAAAGGGTATTGCTAATATTCCGTGCTCAAGGATCTCAAAGCCGACAATAAATATAATGGATTCATTGCATGTAATTGTTAAACTGCAAAACGTGGACTGGAGTGCCTGCTTTCCAGTCTCTGGACTCTACACGCAGATTAACCATTACCATGTATACTCATATTTCCATATGTTGGAATCGTATGCTGCTGAAACAAAAAAATGTTAGTGTAGATCACACGGTCTACTACCTTTCACTATGCTGCCTTTTGATTGCTTTTGGGGGTGTTCTTAAAAAAAAAAAAAAAAAAAATCCCCCGCATTCCCATTCCAAGTCCTTTTAATAATAGAGCAGAATTATTGCACTGAAAGAGTTTGTCATTTGCCGCAGTTTCATTTGTAAACATAACCTGCCTTGCCAAAGACAGAGCTGGCTGTCACTACACTCGCAAAATAACAGGTCACTAGCCATACACTTAGTAACTGGACGGGTTAAGAAGGCTGTAGCCTGCAGCTATCATGCTGTTGCATATGCTTAGTATACTTACAAAAGCATTTTTATTTTGTTTTTTCTTTCCCAAAAATAAGATGAGAGACAAAACGACAGACTTTTATTAATGAAGAGACAAGCTCTGTTTAGTCAGACAAAGCAACTTGTTTCATTAGTGTTCCCACTGGAAAGGTTTCTTGCTCTCAAGACTCCAACCTGCACGATTTATTCCCTTATACAGTGCTCTTATTCACATACAGCCACATCCCCTCATCTGGGATAAGAGTTAAATAATAATTAATGTTACTAGAAAGATGAGTTTTAAAAATAAAAACTCAGTTGCAGCCTTAGATCCTTGTGATACAGAGAGGTCATGTCTCAGGCAGCTGATTAATGTCTGTCAGTTTTGTGTCATTCAGGATAGCTCGAATGGCCTCCAAGGACTCGGTCTGCCGAATGCGCTCAAGCTGTACCTGAGGGGAAAAAAAGCCCAAGAAGAAATGGTTATTGAGACGGTCTGACTGCACCCTATGAAGCATGCAAGTCTGCATTTGTTACATAAGCCGATATTAACAAAATAAGGACCTGTGTTGACATGTTCTGGGTCTGTGTCAATGTCATCAAGTTGAGACACTTCTATGATCAATAAGAATTTAATGACAGGTATACCTGACTGCTTCAAAAGGGTTTTGCATTCCCATAGATGTGTAATTGAATGAAAAATGTGCCTGATGCAAACAAAAGCTGGTCAACACAGGCCCTAAAAGTCAGTAGGTGACTACATGGAGTGTAACGCTGCACGCTACCAGAGGGTCACCACTGCACAACACTCCTGGTTAGAATATTATCAGGGGAAACATATACTAAACTATCAGCAGACTTAATGAAAACCTTCAGGAAGTGCCAGATGCTGAGATGTCTCTGATTCCATTACTTACTGAAAAACTGGCACAAAACAAGCATGCAGATTTTAGAACTCACAACTCCTCATCTTTCACTTCTTCTGGGTCTGTCACTTAAAGTGCTAAAAGCACTGAACAGCCAGACAGCTTGCATTTTCAGAAGGAAAGGTCAGCAATGGCTGCTACTATATTTCCAAAGTAGAGGTTCCCTTTAAATACATTTCTCATACTCAAACTAGTATAAATACAAAAAAGTAACAGCCAGAAAATGACATGGACCTGTGTGTAGCTTTGTTTATTTTAAAAGAAAAATTAACACTGGGTTCCCATCCTATTATATATTATAGGGCGGCCCATTTAACTAGAACAGTGGACTGGCAACTCTATTACCAAGCCAGAACAAGACACTTTCCCACAGGGAATGCCGTGAGTGTACCCCAAATTACCTGCAACCTATTTAAATAATCCCTTGCCTATTGGCACAAAAGGTGGCCATTTTACCCTCCACGGCCCAGTCATTTATACCCTTCTCCATTGTCACCGGTCCCGAGTAACCCCCGTTTCCCTCCTGGCCTTTGGGGACTAAGATTTAAAGGTTGCAACTAAAACTTACCTGTCCCATTTTAGTAGGAGTGAGCGCTGGCTGGATGTAGAAGAGATAATAGGATTTTGGTACTCACCGTAAAATCCTTTTCTCTCCGTTCATTGAAGGACACAGGGAACAGATCGGAGATCCTGTACTGTAGGGTAATATCGCCACCTGCAGGAGAAGGACGCTAGGCACAAAACTAAAGACCAATCACAGCCTAGGGGTGGCCCCTGCCGGTGGCCAAAACCCCCCACCTGCTGACAAGTCTCCAGTTTAGTAACAAGCAGTAAAGGAGTACACACCCATATAGAGGGGCGGGCCCTGTGTCCTTCAATGAACGGAGAGAAAAAGGATTTTACGGTGAGTACCAAAATCCTATTTTCTCTCCCGTTCATTGAAGGACACAGGAACAGATCGGAGATCCTGTACTGTAGGGACGTCACAGAGCAGTACCAAAAAAGAGGGGTGGGCCAACAGAAACAACAAACCCAACTTAAAACAAAAAGAAAAAATCCCCTCAAACGGCCGCCTGCAACACTTTGCGTCCCAAACCAGCATCCGCAGATGCCAAAACATCCACCTTATAAAACTTGGCAAAGGTGTGAACAGAAGACCAAGTCGCGGCCTTACAGACTTGAGAAACGGAGGCACCATGACGAAAAGCCCAAGATGCCCCAACAGCCCTTGTAGAATGGGCCTTAACAGAAAAAGGAGGCTCACGCCCCTTAATAGCATACGCCTGAGAGACCGTGTCGCGAATCCATCGAGAGATGGTGGCCGACGAGGCAGCCCGGCCCTTCCGAGGGCCATCTGCAACGACAAACAGGGAATCCGATTCCC
>NW_017306386.1:270547-277814 GCF_000935625.1 Nanorana parkeri | reverse complement strand
ACTGCGGAAGACTGGCGCCCCCGACCGCAGCCGCGGCGCCAGAAGCCTGTGGGGAGCACTGTGACTGGGCGGCCTAGACCCCCAGTCATATGTACCCCCCTGGGACGAACCCATAGGCCACCCCGCCAGAGCGGGATCGTCGCAGCCGACCCACCGGAGCGGGCCTGCATGCGATCGTCGGTCGTCCCGGGGAGACTCCAAGGATCCGGGACATCCAGCCTGTCGCCCGGACAACACTTGCTAGAAGATTCCACTGAAAAAGATCAGGAAGAAGCAGGTAAGAATACCCGAAAAAAATTCTTAGCTCCTTACTCCTGACGCTAGGCAAAAAACTGGAGACTTGTCAGCAGGTGGGGGGTTTTGGCCACCGGCAGGGGCCGCCCCTAGGCTGTGATTGGTCTTTAGTTTTGTGCCTAGCGTCCTTCTCCTGCAGGTGGCGATATTACCCTACAGTACAGGATCTCCGATCTGTTCCCTGTGTCCTTCAATGAACGGGAGAGAAACAGCAATTAACAGATCCCCTCCTAGAGAGGTCGGGGTGCTATACAAACTCACTGTTACCTGAGGTCTTTGCGGGACAAGTCTAAGCTTCTGCGGTCTTTGACACTCCTTTTGAGAAACTTTAACAAGATGTTGCTCTCTGGTAAGACATGTCTTGTCTTTAATAGTGGGCACATTGATTGGCCCCATGGATTACACCCTCCACCCCCAATTTATTAGGTTATAGGAACAGGACTTGGGCGTGACTTGCAACTTCCAGTAAATCCACAGCATCTTTCACTTTATTGTAAATGTTTGATTCACCTGCAAAGTTTGGGATAACTTCACAAAATCTCTCTGCACTTGCTCACTGACATCCAACTCTGTCTGCAGCCTCTGTGCCTTGTCCTTTTCTTCAAATACAAGCTGTTCCAGGCTGGTCTGAAAAAAAAGCTTTAGTTTTAGTATTCTCAAATACATCTACAATTAAAGCCAAACAGCTGTCCCATAGCAAATATTTTTCCGGTCAGTGCAATAATGAAAGCACAGGATTTGTAAAACTCAGGGGAAGAAAAGTATGAAAACAATCGTCCTACTTTTAGCAGGGCACTAGAAAAGGGAGCAACACTTGGTTATAAGGAGTGGGGTCCATATCTCAGCATGTTCTGTACTTTTAAGTTTGCTATTAAGAATTGGCGCTTTCCAGTATTTTAAGATACTTAAACTTAGGGACCACTATATGAAAACTAAAGCAGCAAAACCTGAAATAATGTGCAACACTAGCAATCCATTAGATTACAAAAAATAAAGAGGCTTTTCCCTTTTCTTATTGCCCTGCCTACACAGGGTGGTGCATATTTTACAGCGTGTTCTATACTTCTATGTTTGTTAATAGGAAAGCAAGCTTTATGGAACCTGAATAGGTTTAGCTTAAACAAAAAAGATCAATTTAAGAAAAACAAAAAACAGTTGCCCATAACAACCAATCCAGTTTCATCTTTCATTTACCAGTAAAATAAAACAAGGGTTCTGCCGAATGGTTGCTAGAGACAACTCTTCCCCTTATGTGAAGGTCCCTTACTCCCTTTTATATACATAAGCCCCTATGGGTTGGTTATACAAGGGGGGAATCAAAAAGAAATGCCTGTTTAATATAGGCTGTTCATGTGGACAAAGATCCCTGATATATGTCATACACATAATATAATCTAAATGTTCAAACAAAATCACTGGCGCCAAAGTTCATTTTCAAAGGCTATATACACCGTGACTCTTCACAGGAGGGCAGCACTTTAGACAGTCAAAAGTGTCTGAAGCTCTAGCACACAGGAAACATACAAAACAGTGCACCTCTCTAGTGTAGAAAGCTTTATTAAGTGGAGATTAAAAAGCAAGAATGTACTCACAAACAGCCAGTGTATACAAGCTTGTAGTTACAGAGGATCATGTGCGATGTGAAAGTGCTAGATGTTGGTCACAGCAGGAACATGTGGACAGAAATCCCTGATATAGGTCATCCATAAAGTATAATCTAACTCAGTGTGTGCTTCAGTTTTTTAAATTGTACTAAGTGAATCATGGATGAGAGGTTGAAACAAAGAGCAGGAAAGGATTGTTTGGCTGTTGAGCTCCATACACGCCTGAAGAAAGTACATGGCGATGCAGTGATTGATTTGAACAATTTTGTTAGGCATTGGGTAAAGAAGCTTAAATAGGGAGAAACTGAAAATTGTTGACAAGACTTTGAATGGCACCATTCAAGCTCTCCTCTTTGAAAGAAATTTAGAGCTGCCAGATCATGATGACTAAGACATCGCTCTCAAACGTCCTGGATAACAGTCAACAGTGAAGTTTAAATTAGTAAACTTCGAAAGCAGAAGGAAGCCATGTGGAAGAAAAGACCACAGAAAGACATCCATGCCATAGTTGCATTGCGATTAGCAAAATGGGGTGGCCAGTGGTCTCTCATCCACCCTACAGGCCAGATTTGGCACCTCTGACTTCTTTGGACCAATGAAGAATTACATCCATGGCATGAGTATCCAACATGGGTATCCAACAGAAGATCCAAATACTCCAAGCGATGTGACAGAACTAGGGACAAATTCTCAATGTTTAGAATGCACCCAAAGTCCAAAGCACCGTCTAGACCAGGGGTCAGCAACCCGTGGCTCCTGAGCCGCCCTTAATCAAGGAAGGAAAGTTGTGCCCCAGGCACCTACATAAGCATCACCAATGGATGGCTGCTGTAACTTTTACGAGTGCTGAGTGAAAACAACATCATCAGTATCCAGGGAACAGTTTTTCCCGCTAAGCCTGAGCAGAGATAAAGAGGAAAACTCCCCTTGTTGCCAACTTGTGAAATACAGTATAACAAGCAGAGGTTACCTTTGCAACGTCTCACAGGCCTTTTGAAATGTACAGGCCACTTGTGACGGGAAGAACCAGAAACATCAGTGACACCAATGTAAATCATAAATATAATAGGTTTCTGAATAAAATCATTAGTAAGGCACAGAGTAGGAAAGGAAGAATTTCACTTTCACACAGTGCCCTAGTGCCCTGCTAATGACAGTGTTCTGACAGATTCAGACACCATTATACTCACAGCCCTGACCTGTGAGAGGTACAAAATATGAGGTACCACCTGCTCCAGACAGCAGAATATTTGTAGAATGGCTGTGTAATAAAAAACAGGACATCTCTGTTCTCCCCAATAAGTGACATGAAATTGAGGGTAGATATGAAACAAAGGAAGCAAAGTCAAAACCGCTTCATCCAGTTTCACCGCACGGAGGAAAGCAAAGTTAGGAGTCATGGCGGCATATTGAAATTCACACTGTGATTATTTTCCGTTTTACATATTTATAAATATATGCTACACCTACCTTGCTGGATGTCTCTTTTCTAAGTTGGTCCTCCAAGGAATTTCTGAGTTCTTGAATATCCTGAAGTTCTTTTGTCTTTTCTTGTAAGGTAGACTGTAGCTGCATTGCCAGAAAGAACAGCTTTTACAATGTCTGTGATAAGTCTATACACATCAGTGTATTTTTGAGCATTTAACAAAACCAGACATGACTGGGCTTATGCACGAATCTGAACATTCAGACACTATTATACATAAGCAAGTTAACTTACAAAAGAACAGCAGGTAGTGGTATCTTATACTTTAACATAACCTATTATCAATTTTAAGGAAATAACCCTCCCTAATGCCCATGTCACACTACGAAATCGTTCCCTTACTGACCAAACCAATGGAGATTCTGCTGCAGTACGGTCAGTGAGGGAGCGACATTCATTAGGCAAAAAGGCAATTGCATCCTGTGATTCTGTTGGTTAGGTTATATACACACATATATTAAAATGTATATTAAACTTGACTTAAGGCAGGAGCCATATAAGCCAAATACAGATTTTTGGAGGATTAATATCAGCCCATAAGCATGCACTGTGCAAATATGTAATTGAGAATAATCCTTATGTAATCAGGATACGCACACTTTGAAGGCTAGATATTACTAGGGCTGAAACAACTAAATCGACAAAGTCAATAACAAATCGATAATTATTATTACATAGTATTTATATAGCGCCAACAGTTTGCGCAGCGCTTTACAATGTAAGGAAGACATTACAATACAATTCAAGACAGGATGGTAAGGAGGGCCCTGCCCCTGAGGGCTTACAATCTGAAAGAGGAGGGGGAAATGATACATGAGGAGGGAGCTGTGTGGGGATGAATTGTTTGAGAATGTGATGGTTCAGTGGTTAGGTTGAGGTGGGATAGGCTTCCCTGAAGAGAAGAGTCTTCAGGGAACGCCTAAAGACAGTCAGGGTGGGAGATAGACGGACAGGTTGGGGTAAAGAGTTCCAGAGGATGGCACTAGTGAAGTCCTGGAGGCGAGTATGGGAGGAGTTGACTAGGGAGTTTGAAAGCAGGAGGTCTAGGGAAGAGCGGAGTGGACGGATAATAAAAATCTTTGTCAGTGATTTTCATTATCGATTAGTTGGGCTGCTTGTAGCTCCTCACACCCTCCCCACCGCTGCACTTCCGTGTGTATGTTATCGGGCCAACAGGCCGGGCCATCCCAGGGAAAAGTATTCAGGAGTCCCGGCGAACGCACAGTATGGGCACTGCCCAAGGACCTGGGGCCTGCCCATGTTTCAGCCTACTCCCCAGTCTGCTCATAGTGGACTGTGGATAGCCCAAATGGGGCAGTCCCAAGGAAAAGTGTTCCGGAGTCCCAGCGAGTGCCTAATAGAACGCACACTGACTGTTTGGGCACTGCCCAAGGACCTGCGGCCTCCCCATGTCTCAGCCTCCTCCTCTCCGGGCTGCCTATAGTGGACTGTGGACGGGCTGAATAGCAAGGTACAACACGTGTAAGTAGTGTATACTTCGTGGTGTGTGTACGTGTGTATTATGTGTTGTATGTGTGCTGTGTGTATGTGTGTATTATGTGCTGTATAAGTGCTGTGTGTACGTGTATTATGTGTTGTATGTGTGCATGTTTTATGCGTTGTATGTACTGTGTGTATGTGTTGTAGGTGTGATGTGTGTACTATGTGTGTTGCCTTTGTATTATGTGTTGTAGGTGTGCCCTGTGTGTGAGCTGTGTATTATGTGTTGTAGGTGTGCGCTGTGTATTATGTGTTGTAGGTGTGCTGTGTGTGCAGTGAGTGGAGTGAGTGGCCTCACAACCGGGGTGGGTGGGAGGCATGTTGGGGGGGGGTGTCACACAATTAAGCCTGTGAAGCCCGTGAGCTTCATGTGCAAAGTGTGTCTAGGAATATCCTCTCCTGCACTCAGCTAGGCAAGAGCTGAGCGTGGTGAGATGAAAAATGTCATCTGTAGCTAATTGGCTCGTACATGTGAATCCGTGCCTCAGCATGCGGATCCCAGACAAAAGTGTTCTTTCTGCTACATATGCCCGGCATGAGAACTATGTAGAAGGAATACATGTCCATTAAATAAACATTTAATCAATAATTAAATAGCTAATAGTTAATAAAAGAACTAATATGTATTATTTAATAATTAACTAAATAATAAACAATTCATTAAAATATAAAAAAATTTTTTTACCTGATTAATTGAAAAAATAAAATTGGCCCACTAATCGATTATGAAAATAATCGTTAGTTGAAGCCCTAATTACTTTACCCCTTTCAATGCCAGGGAAATTTTTTTTGTTCAAGTGTAAATGCACATTTTAGGCCTTCAGATTACTTAAAACCCCCAAAATATATTTTCTGAAAACAGAGACCCTGTAGAATACCATGGCAATTGCAATGTTTTCATGTCACACGATAACGCTATAGGTTTATGACATTTATATTTGAAACAAGAAAATATTTAAAATAAGAAAAAAAAGTTTGAACACAACATATCACCCATTTTTGGTAAAATATAAAAAGGTGAGGTTGAGTCAGTTAAATAGATACCAAATATGTCAAGCCTCAAAATCTCACATGCCTGTGAAATCGAGTAAAGCTACAATGCCCAAAATTGTCCATAGGCAATGTTTTAAAAGTCTTTACAGCTTATTAATTTACAGTTCAGTGATTGCTATCACAAGGAGTCATACTGCAGGTGACAGGTTCTCTTTAAGTAGACATCAGACACTTGATCAGCTTCTTTCCTAGTCAAAGGGTCGAGGGATTGACAGCTCTTAATCCTGCTGCCAACAGAAGTGCTCATCTCTGAGCACTTCTAGGTTTTTACTGCACAGGGCAGGGACAAATGTTGAGGATCAGCACCTTCATGCACATGTAGAAGTGATCAGGCAGCTGGCTGCACACTACACAGCTGGCAGCCAGGAGTGAAAAGTTAAACAGACTCCTGCCTGCTATTTGATAACATGCCGGCGCTGCCACCAACATAATAGTTACATCGGCAGCAGCGAAAGGGTTACATTTTGTTGTCACTTCCACAAAACTCATATGTAGTCCACTAAAAAAAAATGACAAGACTTTTTTAAACAAGTTTCTGAACCTTTAAGCCAGCTCCTGAAACCAAACTACACAACATTATTCATACCTGCTCATTTTCTGCTTTTATTCTGTCCAGCTCAACTTTTAAACTTGAAATTGATGCTATTAAAAGGAAAGACATCACACTAGTAAATGAAGTAAGACTACACAACACAGTTATCATGACATCTGAATTAGCCTACAAAGCGTACAATGTAAAACAGCAAGCATGTACCAAACAAAAACAATTGTACAACTTATTTTTGTGAGGTAAAAATACATGAAAAGCTACAGCTATATATTTAAAAACATCAGGGTATAATATAGAAAAAATAGCAATGTTACAGGAACTGTCAAATACATTCATTCATTCAACAACCCAGATTCAATTCCTATCAGTGAAATGCTCTGCAAGTTTGTGTATTCTAGGTCAGGGCTTCTTAAAGTGCAAGTGAATGGGGGGTCATGACATGAATCCCCGGCCAGGGCCACCATCAGATGGGTATGGCCAGTACTTGTGTGAGGCGGCCGGGTAGGCCTGGGCTCCAAGCAAGGTTTTTCTTTTTAATTATTGTTCAATATGTGCAGTGTAGTTGTAAATGGTCACGGGCCCCCCCTGTGCACTTGGTACCTTCCTGAGCATGTGCGTGCAGGAAAGTTTTCTTTTTTTCAGGGGCGGTGCTTCCTTAACCCAGCAGAAGCCGAGCACAACTGCTGGAGGTAAATGTAAATGGGGGGTAATTGGTGATGACAGAGACACCGATAGTGGGGGGTGCGAGTTGGGATGGAGAGAGACACCGACCAATGCTAG
>NW_017306386.1:236634-270423 GCF_000935625.1 Nanorana parkeri | reverse complement strand
GAGGAGGAGAGTGACTCCGACCGACACTGGGGAGAGGAGAAGAGAGACACCGTCCAGCGCAGGGGTCACGTAAAAATTTCCTCGGCCAAAAAGGGGTCACGAGTGGAACAAGTTTAAAAAGGCCTGGTCTAGGTGACTATATGACAAACTGTCCCCTAAACTATGTATGCATTTTGGCCAACATAAAATCTACAACATGGACATAAAATAGACAAGTAGATCCTACCTTCTAAGATGTCTGCAAAGTGATGAGACAGGAGGAAGAAAGGACAAAAGAAAGAATGTAAAGTATCAAGAAAAGGAGGAAAATAAAACAGTAAATGAAATAGATTTACTTATCATTAGTCACCATTACTGAGTTTTTTTTAGTTATGTGCTGAAAAAGGAGAAACACCAAATAGGACAGTGTATAGGTCAATGGAGGTCAGTGTGATGTTGGCTATGCTTTTGTCTTTGGTATTCCCCAGCACAAACCACAAAAAAAAATGTAATAGTAAGGGGCTGTTGCATAAAAAAAAAAATTAGATCACCAAGAGAAAAGTCATTCATACCTTACCTAGAGAATGTTACAAAGTATGTATAGTAGAACACCTGCTGTGAATAGTTCCTTCCTGAATAGATCCTCCTGTAGACAACCCCCTGTGAAGATCAGCATCTAGGAAGTAACTCCATTACTTGGCTAGCCCAGGTTGACTGTACTTGTCGGAGTTCTCTGTTGCCGACTTTCACAGCAGTGCTACACGGCGAGTGTTGCTGCACAGAAGGTGCTTTAATAACACAAGCATATCATTGAAACAATTACTTCTATAGAAGTACATATCTTACAATAAATTGCATGGTCATTAATGCATTTTGAGTTAGAAAAAAGTGCAAAATAGATAGAGAACTGGGAAAGTTCTCCCAGTACCTGTAAATTCTAAATATAAACCTGCTCCCTTCCCCTATTTGCCACAAAAAAAAGCTGATTGGAAGCCAAGAAGAAATTCTTACCCATCTCCTCTTTACAATTTTCTATTTCAGTCTGTAGGGTTTCTTCTATATTTTCTTTCTGACATTGCTCTGCTTGAATTTGCTCCTTTAAGAATAAAATTTCCGCTTTCAGTTTTTCTTCAATGTGGTCTGATGCAGTCCGGACACTTATAATATCTTCCCGATATTTTAGAACTAATTCATGTAGATCCTAGGAATAAACAGAGGCAGCCAAGTGAGAGTGAACATAATGCTGATAAATCTAGTGGAATAAAGTCCAACAACAAATGGCTAAAAAGACACCTTCCTTACAATGTACCCTGAGCCTTCCCTTGGTTTAAGCAAGAAGGTAAACATGCCTGACATTTTCCTCTTTGACACAAACTAAATTACGGAAAAGTTCAACAGCAAAAACGATCCACGGTTCAGGTGCTTCTGGGAACATAAACGAAAGCAGCGAGCAATGTATGCTATTCACTCAAAACAATCTAGCATGTCTTCATAGAAGTGATCTACAGTAAAACTGCTGGCTTCCATTCACTCATTCCTCACATGGCAGGGTCATGCAGGTTTACAAAATTCACATAGATGACAGGGTAAAAATTCACTGATTAGTTAGATTGTAAGCTCTCACAAGGAGGGCCCTCCTATCCATCTGGTCTTGAATTCCATTGTAACTATAAGTAGCAAAAATTATTTGTCTAAAAGGTGGAACCGTACCTTAACAGTTTCAGGAAGGATGAAATTTTCTGCTTGTTGTAGTGACACATGCAATCCATGTTTTCCTTGAAGACTCTCATTGTCCTTCTGTAGTCTAGTCAACTCTTCAGAGACTTGCTCCCTTGACTGCATAAGCACAGCCTGAAATTGACACACAAAAATACTATGAATAATAATGGGTAACCTATTCAAAGTTTGTATCTACAATACAACATGACAGCTAAGTCATGTTGTAAGCCGAGTCCTGTCCTCAACCCGATGGAACACCTTTGGGATGAATTAGAGCGGAGAATGCGAGCCAGGCCTTCTCATCCAACATCAGTACCTGATCTGTATCTGATGTGCTTCTGGAAGAATGGACAAACATTCCCATAGACACACTCCTAAACCTTGTGGACAGCCTTCCCAGAAGAGGTGAAGCTGTTATATCTGCATGTTATATCTGCAAAGGGCGGGCCAACTCAATATTGAACCCTATGTTGTGGTAGCGGATTTAACTGATTGTGTGATGATTTGTAATATCAATACTATGTGAAGTGGCCTCAATATGGTGGAATGTATACCATGCTGGATGTATCTCTTTCTCATTTTGTATTACTGTATTCTTATCATCCTTTTGCTAAAAAAATAAAAACTTGAGTGGAAGAAAAAAAAAAATATTGAACCCTACAGACTAAGACTGGGATGCCATTAAAGTTCACGTGCGTGTAAAGGCAGGTGTCCCACTACTTTTGGCAATATAGTATATTTTTATGAGGGTGCTTCTCATACAGCTTTTTCGTTTCTTGCTCCAGAGGCAGTTTGTATACAAGACCATGCAGATCATGCAGGACTTTACCATAACATAATAAGATGCCTAAAGCAGGGCTCGGCAAATCCCAGGCACCAGTTCACCATGGCGACTAGAAATTGCATGGGTTATTGTCAGCTTCCTCTACGGTCACATCAGCTCCGCTTCCCCTGCTGCCAGCTGTATGCGGTGTACCCTTTGATCCCTGCTGCTCTACCCGTCTATCAGCAGAGGCAGCAAGGATCGAAGAGGACACAGACCACTGCAGCTGGCGCCCAACAGGGAGGAGAGACCGCTGCCAGCTTTTCACATATGGCTTTTCACATATGGCTTCTCCATTTTGGCTTTGTGTTTGTAAAATAAATAATGACAGTGTAATATGTCATGTGTTCATCTGAGGCTGTATTTACCCAATTTTAAGATGCTAGAAAGATGCTAAAAGGATTTTTATTATGTCCTGATACTTAAAACCATAGAATTCAAAAAGGCTGTACTTTTTTTTTCACACGACTGTATATTAAACTCACTGTGTAGATATTCCTTAACAAAGTGATATATCCACTGTAACCTCACTAGTAATAATGTTGATAAATACACCAGCAACAGTAATATAAAGACACTCAGAGGGTAGCTTATAGTGACTGACTTTAGGTAAATGTTGAAAACAGTAAGGCCAAGCACCAACATCATTGTAGGATGAAGGGTAGCAAGTCACATGCACTCCCATACCTGAAGAACCAGGTATTTCTCTTTCCCTTGCAGCAGCTGAACTGAGTATTTATGGAGGAAAGGCGAGTATAACAACAGGTTCATTTAAATGATAGCAGAAGTCAGCATTAAAGTGAACCGCTGCTTTGCCCTGCATTTGGTCTGAAGTGTTATGAACTCTCTTTGTAATATTTGAATCTACTCTCTGCTGAATAAAGAAATGGATAAATGAAATTACCATCTGCTCTTGAACGTTTCTCTTTGCTAGCGAGAAAGTCTGTTGAATGTCAGTGAGCAACACCTCTGAATCCTGAGCTCGCTGTGTTAGGGAAGTTATCTAGTAACAAAAGAAAACACGTGCAGTGAATTGGATTTGTCAGAACATATTTACTAAGAGAAGATACTCATAAATACATTGCAATATATTTATTACCTTTGAATGCCTAGAACACTGGGAAAAACTGTACTTTTTCTTTGCTTGGTCACCCTGCATATCAACCAAGGAACATTTAAAAGAAACCTGTACTGTGATAATGAAGTAGACCGTCCTTGCTAAGCTCTCCTTCTGAAAATTCTAATAACCTGGCTGCAATTTACTCCAAACTAATATGTGGATCAGGAGTTTGGACTTCTATCTGCATGCTTGTTCTGGCTCAACAAAACAGCCCCCATACTTCTTCTGTTACAGGTTTCCATGAAACCATCCGGGAAATTTATTTAAAGCAGGAGTGGGAAAACATGCTTTGTGAAGATTGAAAATCAATGGCAAATTTGTCGTTGTCAATGAAATTGTTAAAGGAGAACTATTGGGAGAGTAAAATGTACTCTTCCCAATAGTTTGAGGTGGCGTGGGACACATGTCGGCTCTGTAGATTGAGAACTAAACGATCACATACCGCTGATTGCTCACCTCACTGCTTCTCCCTGCAGAGAGCGTTGAGTGCCAGTCACCGCTCCCTGTAGGGACCCCCCCCCCCCCCCCCCCCTTCCTCTGTTACTCCAGCACTTACTGGAGGAACAGACAGTGGAGGGTGAGGGCACAGCTGGCTATGCCGCCCTAGAACTAGAGGGATGGATACTAACAATACTGTAGCTTTCCCAGGTGCAGCGGGGCCGCAGCCTGCTGTATTAGTAAATGTACCAATGTACAGGAGTGCATTAATAAATATACATGTGACCCAAAAGAGAATTAAAGCCAAAAAAAGGATTGCCAATTTTAAAAGGTATGTTCATTTTATAATAAAAGAAAGCTAAAAAGGTAGAGAGTAGCATGAGGCAGTAGAAATAAATGACTTGAGTACAGAAGTACATGTCTTAAGAACACCCCTAGTAATTTTGGAGAAAACCCAGAGGTAACATTCCCACCTATAAAAAACTCAGAAGCAAATTAATCATGAGCTACTACAGATACTGCTAGGGATGGATACACTCTGTCAACGTGGTAGGAATGGATAGCTTTGGTGAAATATATTGTTTATACCTGTTTAACGGTTTCTTCGGAATTTTGCTTTAAATAATTCTCCAGTTCCTGCTTTTCTTTTAGGCTTTTTTCAAACTGGTCATTTGCTTGTCTCAGCATTGTCTGCAATTTTTTAACCTGCGAACAAGACAATTACTGTGAAAGACTTTAACAATCTAGTCAGCAAAACTTATCATCAGGTACAGTGATAGCTAACATACTACAACACACATACTGCTATAAAACAAGCATAAGAGCTTGAATGTATTAATGATATATAGAATACAATAACCAGGACACAGTATTTTTCACCAGTGGTCTTAACTGCATTTTGTCCAAAAGCTGAGCACCAAAGACTTAATCCACATTGGCGTTCCTTCCTCAGCCCACATCCTGCTGCAGTTGGCAAATTCACATATTTAAGGCTGGCATTCCAGAAGTCTGTTTCCAACCTGCCAGTAAGATGCCGCCAATATTGGATTTTGGATAGATTCACCCTTTCACAGTGCATGTTATGGAAGCACAAAGTGATGCTTTTAGATCAGACAAAACTTTACTATAGAAATTTACAGATTAAAGACTCACTTGATCTCTTGTTTCTGCCTCCTGTGTCTGGATCCCCTGCAATTGTTTTTCATAATTAGAGCACATATCACAACGCCGTCCAAGCTTATTACCAGCTGTGTGCACCTGCAAAAAAACACGCAAGACTGTTCTCCATGGCATGTTCAGTAACAAATTGAGAGTATAGTGAAAAGCAATACACACAAACCTATGCAAAAAGCCAACAATTTTAATTCACCTTAATAATGTAGTTAAAGCAAAACTCTGGCCAGCCTTTTAAAAAGAAAACTTTTGTATATTGTGGGTCTACTGCTACTTATTTTAAGGGAGGTGTACAGCAAAGGAATGTTTGCCCTATTTGTCTCTCTCCTAACAGTCCGTACTCTTTTTCAATCCCCTACAGCCCTGGTATGTGGTCAGACCCTCGATGTCCTTCCATACAATGCAGGGCATGACCATGGGGTTTACTATACACTCGTGCTATTCCTTTATGGCTAAATCTGTTAAAAAAATCAAAAAAAAAATCAGTCAAGGCAACTGGACTTGCTGTATTTTTCTTAAAGGCGTTTCACTGGACATCCAACCAGCTTTCTCAATTCAGAATGACTTTTACAAAAAATCCTCTGGGAATAAATATGGTGAATTTTGCTCCAATCCACGTCACAACCTGCAGTTGATTGCATTTGCATAATTGGAGTCCAGGAGGTGTTATTAACCTGCCCAGAGAGAGGTGTTAAAACAGCATTGTATGTGGCAGACAATAGATGTCTCCCCCCCACCCCCTCCCTCTATTCAAGCTTGGCTTCTCCATTTTTACATGAATAGCCTCTTCCACACCTCTTTTAAACCAGTCCTCTTCCGTGTCTAGGATGCATACTTGACTGTCTTCAAAGGAGTAACCTTTTTCCTTTAGGTGTAGGTATACTGCCAAATCCTGACCAGAGGGTTTGGCTCTTCTATGCTGTGCCATAGACTGGTGTAGCTGCTGTTTTGTTGCACCGACATACAATTCTGAGCACTCCTCACTTTACTGGACTGCATACACAATGTTGTTCATCTTGTGTTTTGGCATTGAGTCTTTTGGGTGAACCAGTTGTTGCCTCAGTGTATTGCTGGGTTTAAAGCAGACAGGGATGTGATGTTTTTAAAAAAACCCTTCTAAATTTCTCAGACACCCCAGCTGGGGTGACCACCTCTCACTGGGCAGGTTAATAACACCTGAAAATCTGAACTAAGCTCTCAGCAGATGTTTTTTGCAGTTGAGAACATGTCTACTATTATTTACGTGTATGTATAGCCAAAACTTATACTGATATTATGTTTAAATTAGGAAGAAGAACCACATACCTCTTTTTGTAATAGATTCCACTCTGTCTCACTCACCAGACGGTAACCAGAGAGAGGGACATATGCACTCTCCATGACCTGTGTGACACTTGAAAGCAGTGAGGCTGTCTCTTCTTGCTCTGGAGTCATAGCTTTAATTGCTTTCTCCTGATCTTTGGTTAAGATGAATCCACTTGGCATGTGCAAAGATCCAAGGGAAGAAGTGTCAAAGTTCTCAGAAACAGAATCTGCTCCTACAAGGGGGCCGAAGTCAGATTCATCAAGGTTGCCAGCTGATTTGGCTTTGTTGTTATAGCCCAAGGTTTTCGCCTGCAGTGGCCCAGATGTGCCTAGACTATCTGTAGACTGTGCTCTTCGAAGTCCATCTTTAAATAAGTCCTCTTGCTTTCCAAAACATTCTCCTTCATGCAATGTTCTGTCTGCATCTAAGGAATGGATTGACCCATGAGAACTGTTTAGGAGACCCTGGAAAATAACAAAGAAAGTCTGACCCTTTGCAGCATAGCCTTTTGTCTGATTCTCCTTAACCGTAATATACAGGGGTGCAGGTAAAACGAGATCCTAATAGTTTGGACTTGATGGACTAATGTCTTTATTCAACCTCAAATACTATGTAACTATGTAAGATTTTAAATGTAGCAGATGCATCCTAAGAAACTTTAACATTGTACATATGGTACATATCTTCTCTGTCCTGCTCCTCTCCCCAAGAATTTGTGTCTTACACAGCAGGATACATGTTTTATAATAAATAGCCGCTCCCGTGTAAAATTACATTTGCAGATATCCCGTCATTGAGTAATAGTGCAACAAAGTATTGCCACAGGGTAATTACGATTTAATTTAAATGAAGATCGTGACCTCATCAGCATGACACAAATTAAAACTTAACCTTAAACTTTTTTTTTAAATCTATTCTTATATAACCCATTAAAATGGCACAGACGTCAGGAGTTAAACCTTAAGAATGTATTAACCCCTTCATGACTGAGGCCTTTTTTTCCCCCATTTTTTGCACCCATGTTATATTCCACATTTTAGGCCTGAAAATTACTTAAAACCCCCCACACATTATATATTTTCTGAATGCCAAGACCCTGTAGAATAGAATGGTGGTAGTTGCAAATTTTTATGTTGCGCAATATTAGCGCAACTCCTTATTAAACCCCAAAATTTAGTGATAAATTTAGTTAAATACCCCAAAACACAACAAAATACCAATTTTTTAAATTAAATATAAAAGATGAGGTTACAACGAGTAAAACGATACCCAACATGCCCAATTTACAAATTGCGTGCGTCCGTGAAACGGCGAAAAACTGCAGAACCCCAAAAAGTCCACAGAAGAAGCTTTAAAAGCCCCCACAGGTCATCAATTTAGAGATACCCCAAAATATTGGCCCTAGAATTATTGCTCTCACTCCGGCGTGCGCGGCGATACCCAACATGTGTAGCGCGTTCCTCGTTTTCATACGTAGGCGCACCCGACGCGTGTTTACGTGGCGACGCGCGTGCGGGGGACTTTTCATTTTTTTATTAGATTTATTTGATTTTAAAAACTGTTTGTTTTTTTTACTTTGACTGCTATCACATGGGGGGGCTTACAAGCCCCTCCATGTAATAGCAGATTGTGGTGACAGGTCCTCTTTAAAGGTGATGCTGGGGGTCCAAAAGACCCTCAGTGTCACCTTTACACTGGAAATAAGCTATTGAAGTGCAGATCGCACTTCAATAGCTTAGACCTGGGCTGCAGGAGCCCAGAACTGACAGCCCAGGGACCGGAAGTGATGCAATCTGCATCGCTCCCGGTCCCATAGAACGGGGAGGGGATCGATGAACGGAAGTTCGTCGACCTCCTCCCCAGCTCCCCGCGGCCACAAAGATCGCCGGTCCCGGGCCCGTAGGAGGGGCAACGGAGCCCGGGAAGCACGGCGGGGGTGTCCGGCGGGGGGGGGGGCCCCTTCTTCGGGACGCAGAAGCGATCTGGCGACAGGTAAGTCGCCAGGATCGCTTCTGTTGTAAAGCCGACAGTCGGCTCTACAAGTTTAAACAGAGTCCCGGCGGCAAAAGTCGCCGGGAGTCTGTTTAAACAGCCCCGATGCTGGCGACGTACACTGTACGTCGTCAGTCACGAAGGGGTTAAAGTACCTTATTTACAACAAAAATATGTATCTTATTTCTGTATCACTCAGCTGTAGAGCCTCAAATCATCTCTGAATTTGTGATGACACTTCCCTTCCTTCTGGAGGGTGGCTACTTGTTCCCTATAGTTCCTGTGTGTGTCAAGTAGCCACCGCTCCTGTGATAGACTAAAATCTCAATACAATTAGTAAACTGAGATTGTAGTCCGTCACATGAGCGAGCTTGGAGCGTCACATTAAAAATTGCCAAAATTTAGAAAAAATAAAATAGTACAAATTATAGAATATATAGCTTTTATTTATACTTTTCATTTACAGTAACGTTTTAAAAACACTGGTCAAAATATATAAATATATTTTGTCATTATATATTTTTGTCTATAGGTTAGACAAACAGGAGTATAGATTTAGTCCCTCCCAAAAAATAATGCATGGATTGAAAATAATGTATGTATTACTTTGGTATCTTAATGACAATACTGTATATCCCCGAATGAAAAAAATACATGGGGAAATGTAAAAATTGCTACGGTCATAAAGATATGTGGGCTGGAGTGGGTAATTAAGACAGCAGATTGTAAAAATATGGAATACAGCACAACGGAAGAAAGAAAAGAAGGTTGTCTTTAACCAGAAGCACTGAGATCAGGAGGTAATTAGGTAATAATAATAGCAATAGGGGAAATATTAGCAAGACATGTATAATGTTTTGGAAAACATCATTTCATAAGCAGAGTTATAAGTGAATTGCGTCTCAGAGAGGCTTGTATGGCTACGGCCATCATGGGCAGATCTTAAAAAACACCCGACAGCCATTTTTAAAAGTTTTGCCACACATTTTAAAGTTTTCTCTAAGGCCTGGTTCACACCTGGGCGTTTTGTAGCGCGTTCGAACGCTCTGCTAAACGCTCAAACACCGAAATCCCATTATTTACTATGGGTATGGTACACACCTGGGCGTATTACAGGCCGTATGAACGGGCTACAAAACACCCTACGCCCAAAGTACAGGAGCTTCTTTGGGGCGTTTTTGTCGCGCGTTTCCATTGGGATACAGCCAAGAAGCCCTCGGAAACGCACGTTTGTCAAGCGTTTTTTTTTTAACCGCGGATCGCGGTAAAAATGCGCATCACGAAATGCGCATATTCGATACGCCTAGGTGTGAGCCCAGCCTCAGAGCAGGCACCACTTAATGTTTTAACTATGTTAGCTAGAAAATCCTACTATCTGCGCTTTTCACTTTATTGTTAAAGGCTTGACTTCAGAGCCAAGCAGTGTCAACTACTATGCTCCATCAAACAAGATTGCCTCAATGACAAATAAATGCTGCCACTGGAAAAGGCAATGGTAGCTGACGTACTTCAAGTCTCTTCTGCAATAAAGCGCCTATCTGCTTGCTTTTTTGCTAACTGCCAAGTTAAGACATAGAATGTATAAGTATTAATTCAAACAAGGCAAATCTTAAGTCCATTTATAAAGCAATGATGCTTTAAAAATGTGCACCGTGCTCTGCTTGCTTTAGGACTGTGTAGCAAACAGAGCACAATTAAAATCAATTAAGGTGGAAAAAAGCTGGGAGTAGAGCCTGATCACATGACCGGTCAAAGTTACGTGACCGGCCTCCCCTCAAACCACAGGTTTCTCTGTACAACGTTTATTCAGTGATGCATTGCAGGTTCCACCTTGTGGCCTGTAGTTTTTGAATCCGCTGTAAAACACAGACGCAGTGTGGAGTAACTTTATGTTGTATAGCAGAGAGCACTATCCTCATTCCGCTATTAATTCCCCCATGGGTTTTAGGGAAATTCAGCAGACAGATTTAAAAATCATGGATATGAAAATAAATGTACCTCTTGTCTTTGAAGATTTAAAAAAGATTCTTCATGAGTAAGTGTTAGTTTCGATCCCTCCTCTTCTCTTTTTTGTTTCCTCTCTCTTTTGCTACGGCTTCTTTGCTCATCTTCTTCCTAGAAAAAAAAAGTGCATGACTAGCTTGATTTTACACTTTTCGTTTTGGATAGAGTAAGGGACAGTTAGAACCTTAGTCAGGTTTTAAATTCTGCTTGTGTCCCTGTTGAGGAAATGTCCCCTTCCTTTCCAAAATCTGCATCTTTGTGGTTTCAGTCCTCTAGACACCAAGGTGAGAGGGAATCTCCCTACTGGGGACAAAGACGGCAGATAAAAAAAAAAAGCTGATGGAGGTTCTATCCCTTACCCATGCTACAAATTTTTTTATGGCTTACTGTGCCCACTTGGGGAGGTTTCTCATCACTTTCTATTCTGTGTGACACCCATCAAATAAATAGGGATACAGCAATGAAAAGTTGACAGAGGCTCTAACCCTTCCTCATTCTAGCCAAAACAAACATTTTGGCTGCAGCTGGGCATTAAATATATGTACATACACCTGGCAGTCACAAGAATTTGTTTGGCAATTGTACATACACTTTTTTAATATTCTTTTTCGGTGCCAGGATTTAAAAAATGCTACCCATAAAGTGACTATAAATATGAGGTAAAGTGTTTTCTTAAAAAAGACTTTTGTTTATAGATAACAAATGTGGGTAATAATTTAATGATCTAATATAATATTACATTTGACAGGATTAAAAAACAAATCTAAATGTTTATAGTGGTTATAATTCACTGACCGGATCCCTGCCCTTAATAAAAAACAATATCAATCATAACATTATCAATACTGTAATGTCATTTACTTTTGATAGCAACTTGGATCACATCACAGTATTGACGTGTTAGTTTGTGCATCCTCAGAGATATATATTACCAGGTCTTTCTTTTTCTTTTCTTCGACTTGTCGTAGCTGCTCTGTGGTTAACACAAACTCCATGCGCTTCATGTCTTGCATCATCAAACGCTGGGACTCGAGGAACTGATCATTGGCCTTCTGCCATGTATGTTTTAGCTGATTGTGTTGTTGCCTCTCTTGTTCCAGCAGATGACAAACTATCCCAAAGAAAGACAAATGAATTGTTACTGACAGTTAACAAATAGAATGGCACAGTGTATAAACAAGCGTTACAGAATTATTTTCAGAAAATGTCATTTCAAATATACACCGAGTGGCCAGTTTATTATGACCACCTGACGTTTGTAGGCAAATTAGCTATAATTTCGGGCTAAAGTTGCTAGAGGGCCAGACCATTATAAAATAAAATTTTTTCTGAAGATATGGGTAAACAACGCGATTTAACAGCCTTTGAACGTGGGATAATTGTTGGCGCTCAGAGCCATGGAGCGAGTATCAGCAAAACAGCAGAATTCGTTAAATGTTCAAGTGCAGCTGTTGTTATAGTGTTTAAAGACTGGACTGTCAGCCGAAAATCTGGGTCTGAACATGCGAATTGTGGCCGTCAGCGACTAGTCAATGTTAGGGCAGAACAGAGAGTGGCAAGACTGGTACAAGACAACAGAAGGGCAACAGTGCAGTCAGATTCCTCGCATCACCTTTCAACATCTCGTGGAGTCACGAGGCGGCCCAACGAAGTCATCTCGTGTAGTCATCTCGTGGCCCAATGAAGTACTGATGGGGTGGTCATAATAATCTGGCCACTCAGTGTATATCAGCAAGAAGGTTATGTAAATCATTAACAAAGTACTTGTTACTCTGCTATTAGTATAAACAAAGTACATCAACACAAATTTAAATAAATGCAAACTAAAAGTTATTAAACCTTTTTTGCATGTTTTTGCATATATCTAATGCAAGCAGTAGATATATAGATATAGTAGATATAGCAGTAGCTCCCGTCCGAACATCTGAAAATTTCTCGGGCGGCTGCAAAGGATCTTGGGGCGGACGCATGCGCAGTTCAGATGTTCGGCCGGGATACGAGGAGAGACACATGGTAAGTCTATGGAGCAGCATGCACCCGCACAGACTCCATGGGACATGAGAGAAGGAGGACAGAGGAGTCAGCGCTGGATCCTAGACCCGCACCAAAGCTGGAGGGACAGCTAAAAACTACAGGAAAGAAGATCGGATTAAGAGGCATCATTTAAGGTAAGTCCTCACATTAGCACTGTGGGAGGGGCTTTTGCCCTTAATGTCAATTTAAATTTAGATCATCAATTCATAAATGGTAATGTTTTCAGAAATGAATTCCAATATTCTTTATAAAGCAGAACTTTACTCACAGAACATAGAAATCAAAGAATGTTGTGTAACAGTACTGTAAAAGTGTTTTATTTAAAAAAGAATTCACCTTCATGTAGCTCTTTCCTCAGCTTCTCCGCATCTTCTTGGAGTACAGACTTTTGAGTATTCAAAACAGCCACATACATTTCTAAGTCTGTCCGGCAGGATTTTTCAGTTTCCAGGTAATGATTCAGTTCCGTCACCTGACAAAATTTAAAATGTGATTTTATTCTATTAAACAAAGACTAAACTGTCATGTTGTGTTTGTGAAAATTTGGTTTCCTGTAACTATTATAAATCCCAAGTCTAGCAATTTTTAAAAAAAATTCAGATAGAATGTAAACGTTTGACGTTCTGTCAAAGTATCATGTTAGTCTGTTACCCCACAGGGAGATTTCCCTTGCTTTCTTTACTTGTGACAACAGGGCAATTGGGATAGGAAAATACAGACAGCAATTATAGGAAACTTTGGAGACTGTCAGTGCCTATTTTTCTGAGGATGTCCTAAGACAGGTACGACCTTGCACGCTTTATGGGGTCGCCCGAAAACCAGACATTATTGGATAGGAGTTTACCAAATAGTATACAGAGTATTGGGGAAGTCCCTGAAAAAATCCTTGAGAAGCTTTGCTAAATCAAATCTGTAGGCTGTACCGTCTCTCTCAATATAAACATAGAACCCTTTACCATGCCTTGCCAAAGGCTCGGAAGTCAACTAATCCGACTGTACAACAGGCAAAACGCAAAATGTCCTGGTACATTAATTAAAAGCTTTTGCCAACAATAAAAGGTTCTATGCATACATTTCATAAGGTTTGGATGCCCTGGATAACGAACTACGAGCCCCCTGACTTTGATTCAAAATCCTACAAAATACCCATTTCACAGGTCCACATCAACCTAGGTTCCCCTACCCTTCCACCCCACCTATCATTCCCCTCCTCTCTTCTTTCTAAACCTACAAATAATTAAAAGTTTAAAATTAAAATGTTTTAACCTTAGATGCTTCAAGCTCCTTGATTTTCTCCTCAGCTCCTGCCAACTTCTCCTTTAATGCTCCAATCTCTTTTTCCATGGGCATCACTACTGAGCGTAGCTTTTCTGCATCCTCTTGGGCCTGTGATCACACAAATCCATCATACATTTTTTTCAACAAGTTACCCTATAACATTAATACATTTCCTTTATTGTTCACCAACTGATATTTACACATTTGGCTTTTCCTATTCATTTCATTATTTTATACATTCAAATATTCTAAATTGTTAATGTAAACAGTATAGGTGCATACAGTGTGGTGCCTATAAGAAAACTGCTTTACATTCAATCTGTTATTTTGCTTGAAAATAACATTAGGAAGACAGGACATTATCACAGACTTCTGCAGGAAATGATCACGGACCCACCTGTTTACACAGAAATGAAAAGATAGGGAGAAAAAAAAACCATCACAACTTGCTCTGAGTTTTCTGGAAGGTGTAAATGGATTGATGGATTCCTTTAAACCCAAGTCCAGTGAAAATTATTTTATTTTGGATAGAGTGGGGAAGGGTTTAGACATGATAGGAAATCTCTCCAACCAGGACACCAGCGGAGAAGGCTTAGAATTTCTGACAATGTTTTTCATTGCATCTGTACGTTACTGTGGAGAAGGGAAAATATTCCCAGTGGGGTCACAGATGGATATGAAATTCTGACAAATTTTAGCTTCTCCTCACATTTTCCAAAATTATAAACCTTTTTGTCTGGAGTTAGAGCACGTTATAGCTGGGGGAAGAACTGTTCCCCAGCCAGGTATCAAATCTTACTGTCACTTCTCCCAGACACCTGGAAATGTGCAGGAACAGAAGCCTCTGTAGTATTCTAGTTTATGAACAGTTAGAAACAAGCCATGCCCCAGTTCTTAAAACACAAGCTTCACTATTGTGTGTGGGATACATTCTAGAACCTTCCATTCTAAAGGTTGCCATGATAAAGACATCACTGCCTTTGTAAAACAAAGGCTTTGGTTGGTGAGGACTGTAAGGATGTAAACAAAGGCTTTGGTTGGTGAGGACTGCAAGGATGTAAAACAAAGGCTTTGGTTGGTGAGGACTGCAAGGATGTAAAACAAAGGCTTTGGTTGGTGAGGACTGCAAGGATGTAAAACAAAGGCTTTGGTTGGTGAGGACTGGAAGGATGTAAAACATAAAGGCTTTGGTTGGAGAGGACAGGAAGGATGTAACACAAAGGCTTTGGTTGGTGAGGACTGCAAGGATGTAAAACAAAGGCTTTGGTTGGTGAGGACTGGAAGGATGTAAAACATAAAGGCTTTGGTTGGAGAGGACAGGAAGGATGTAACACAAAGGCTTTGGTTGGTGAGGACTGGAAGGATGTAAAACATAAAGGCTTTGGTTGGAGAGGACAGGAAGGATGTAACACAAAGGCTTTGGTCAGCATTGGCCGTAAGGATGTAAAACATAAAGGCTTTAGTTGGTGAGGACTGAAGGATGTAACAAAGGTTTTGATTGGTGAGGACTGGAAGGATGTAACAAAGGCTTTGATTGGCGAGGGCTGGAAGGATGTAACAAAGGCTTTGATTAGTGAGGACTGGAAGGATGTAAAATAAAGGCTTTGGATGATGGCTGAAAGGATATAAAACAAAGGCTTCGGTCAGCGTTGGCCGTAAGGATGTAAAACAAAGGCTTACACATGCCTAAAAATAAAGATCCATATCCTTGGTAAAGCTTTGTGAACAGAGCCTGAAGTTTCAAAGGCAGTTTCAGCTGACAACTAGCATTCACTCGTTACGTCACACAGTGATTTTCGATAACTGAGAACATACATGCATGCATACATTCCCTATAGTGAGCTGATGGTGACCCTGTAAAAGCACTCGTGGTTTAGAGAGGAAACTTTTCTAGAAAACAATCCCTGCTGTAGTATATAGAATGCACATGTGAAAAGCAAAGGCCAATTCTAATGAAACTCACGATGAGCCAATGATATTTTGCCGAATGGAAAGTGTATTGGGCGTCACAGCAATCACATGGCAATGTTTATATTGCCAAGCCCTCCCCTTCCTCTTACAACAGAAGCAGAGAAGAGTAAAAGGAACTAATGAATGTAATAGTTCTTGGTGAAATCCAGCTGCAGCAGCAGTAAAAAATAAAACATTTAATCCTTTACCATTTTCCTATACCGTACATGTCAGCTCTGTTCTATCTCTGCTCTGAGCTGTTTTCCTTTAAGTAGTGAAAAAAAAAAAAAGTAGTTGTTATTGACGAACAGCAGCAGGAAAGCTTTTTTGCAACCCTCGCAGTGAGGCTACCCCTGCACTGCAAGGGTTAAGGGCTTATTCTTCTCCAGGTCCTAAAATAACAAAGTGATACTCACCCGAAGCTCTGAGCTGGCGGGCAGTCACATCGTTCCTTCCAGTTTGTCTCCTCTTCTGCAGCACTGGAATCTTCCTCAGCATTCTCACGTCTGTACACTGTATATAGACATGATCATCCACGGGACCTTAGACCGCTGCAGATGAGGGGGAGAGAGGCTCCAGGGACTGGTCTAAGTACAAGGAGGCTCAGGAGGATCGGGTGAGTATAACTTTTTTTTTTGTTGTAACCTAGACAAAAACGAGCAGTTAACCCTTGCACAGTACAGCGGTAGCCCCACTGCAAGGGTTAATTTTAAAAAATCCTGGAATTTTTTTTTTTTATTAAATACCACCAAAAGAAAGCTCTGTCTCAAAATAATTATATAAAATGAATTTGGGTACAGTGTTGTACATGGGGGTTTGACATGCTGGTACTGAAGTGGTTAAGGAAACATTGTAAAACCCTTGCCCACCTTTTTCATGTCATTTTCCAAGTTCTCCTCTTGTTGGCCTTCAGAAAGCCGCCTCCTAAGTTCTGCAATCTCTCTTTCCACAGACTCTCTGTACTGGCCCCACTGTGCACGCTCCTGCTCCAAGCTGCGATGAAACTGAACTTTGTATTCATGCAGTGTGTCTGCAGTCAATGAAATCAGAACATTTATATATCAGTTTATTTGAAGGCTGTATCTAGAAAACAGAGCAGCTAATGCGCTCAGCTACATACCTTTCATGATAGCTTGTAGAGATGCCACCTCTTGTTGCCATTGTTTCTTTACTTCATCAATGGCTTCCTGCTTTGTATCCTCTGACACTGTGGCAATAGCTTTGATGTTCTCCATCTCTGCACGTGCTTGGGATAACTGGAGATTCAGCTCGGCTAACTCATCTTGTGAAGCCTGTAGAGTGGCATGCTGGCGCTTTAAATCCTCTGGAAAGGTTTTTCAAACAGGCAAGGAAAGAAAATAAGAGATATTTTAGAGAAAAAACCACTAAATAAGTGAAATCAACAAATCACAAAGTAGCAGCTGTTCCAATTTATACTTATAAATATGTCACAGCACTAATGATATATGTCTAAATTGGGACAAAAACACTAAAATCTAAAAAGATATGAAATAACATTACATCTGTTAGAATAGAAAAGTATCACTGCTGTAAGTCCTCATCTACTTCCATCACTGGAGATCTAGGTGATGGCCAATGAGAAGCCACTCCCCAAAATCGACAGACCCCTTAAAAAAACAACAACTTTATTGCATGTCCCACTGCAGCCCCGCCTGGAACCACCTCTCCCTAATGTGTTTCACTCAATGTAGGCCTGATCTTTATTGCCAATATTTTTATTTTTGGCTGCATATGCCCGATTCAGCACAGAAGACTGAAATTACAAACAGAGATATAATATTTCATTAATAAAAGCCTGCAGAAGCTATTAGCCTAAAACACACATTGATCAGTCCATCCAGACACAAATTGTAGTGGGTGAGGCTTACCTTCCTTGGCCAAGTATAACTCTTTGAATTTAGCTCTTTTCTGATTAAATTCCTGCTCCAGTTGCTGCTTGGTCCTAAGAAATTCTGCATTTCTTTTCTCCAGTTCTTCCACTCTTTTCTGAAGAGCAGCTGTTCGGGGGAATAGGGATAAAATTAATATTTGCTACAACCACTGATTCCTAAAAACCCCCAATACTTCAAAGAAACACGAGCATAACCAAGGGACACACTACCATGTGTCAATCAGTCCATTTTTGGCCCAGTGGGGGTAATGTCAGGCAGATATCTGCTGTATGAATGCTATTGGTGGAGGAAGAACGATCAAACAAGTCAGCAAGCCTGTCCTGATCTTATCATAGTTTATGCTCGCCACCTGCTCCCACTTCATTCCATTACCTTAAAGAACTATGGGTCAACCTTTTCTGCTCATGGTTCTCTTCAGGGTCATGGGAGGACATATAACAATGTCCTCCGGTGGCCCAAAACTCAGCATATAGCGGGCTATTGCCTGCTATATGCTGAGAGCGCACAGCCAGGACGGATCCCCGACACTACTGTCGAGATCCACCACGCTGGCTGACTGACAGCTGGCTCTGCCTATCTAGAGGCAGATCCAGCTGTGCCCTCCCTCCACCATTCCTCCAGTGCACGCTAGAGAAAACAGGGAGGGGAACTCTGCAGCGAGTGGTGGCTGACAGTCATTGCTCTCTGCAGGCAGAGGATCGGGAAGTCAGCAATCGGTGGTATGTGTTCGCTGATTTCCCGATCAATAGAGGAGACCTGTGACAGCTTCAGTGTCACAGGTATGCTTGAATTATAGGGGTGACCGCTTTTCACTTACACCATAATTCTCCTTTAAACATTTGGCCTAGTGTTTGGAGAGCGGACAACCATGCAGCCTTGAGCACAACGTCTCTAGACACCTTTAGGCCCACACTGTGTCAAGCTAACTAACTTGTTTGATTTGGGAGTACAGAGTGGTTACCACTTGTCAGTTTGTTTGTTTTTTTCCTGCCTAAGTCCCACTGGGGAGATTTCCACTAACTTTCTATCCTCGAGATTGAAAAAGCTTTACTTTAACTTGCTCAAAGTGAAGGATAATCCCCTCCTAGACAGTTGTCACTGAAATAGGTTTAATTCACACCTGAAACATTCAATGTCTCCACCACCTCCAAGGGAAGGGATAATTAATGTCATACCAAGTTACTTCAATTCACAGTTAACCCAAAAACAAGCAAAATGTAACTTTCTGGCCATCACCAATTCTATAGGGAAAAATTGTTCATTTTGATATTTGTGTTCAAAGCCTACTTTTAAAAACAAAGAGGGTCCTTAAAGGACAATGGGTGGCAGTGATTTCCATATTGTGGGAGCTGCATGAAAGAACGCTTGGGATACCAAAAATTTTAAGGCGACATGTAATTTTTTCTTCTGAAAAGGAGCAGAGACAGGCTGACCTTGGATTGGATATAGGCGGTCTCTGAAAGGGGATCAGGTGAGACCTATCAAAACTACTTGCTCCTAATTTAAGTGTTAGTTTACCGGAAGATAAGCAATCATGAGTTACTGCATGCTACATTGATTGAAAATCAATTAAACATATTTAATGTGTAAGGTTGCCACCTATATCACCACACGGAAATAAAAGGGTCTGGTAGACCACAAAGTAAATACTAAAAAGATGATTAGGAGAATTGGGGTTGATTATTAATTTGATATTTTCTGTGGATGCTCTATTTTATGATATCATGTATAAATAAACGGAATGAGTTTACTCATAAAAGCTGCTGATGGTTGAATAAGGCTACATATCATTAATTTCCCTATAGAAGAAGGGATTGTCAAAAGGTTACATTTTATTTGTGTTTGGTATAAATGGAAAAGGTTTCCCCACTAAATTACTTCCCCTCTATTCCTGTTGTGACGACAACTATAACATTTCGGATTTTCCGTTCATCGCATTGACAATGGTCACTGGGCCAATTAGTAAAGGGGGAATTTCCTAGCACAGACAAAAAATAAATACAATTATATATACTGCGGTATTGTGTGGCAATCCCACTGTAGAATTGGATGTGATGATCACCTGGGACTCTCAGCCAGATTGGCTGAGACTTGTCAGGAAGCAAGGGATTGTCTGGATTCTGCTTGGGATCCTGGAACTGGGAGGTTTCAAGGTGATTCTGGAGGAAAGATGAGATCCCTAGTCCTGGGTTAAGGCTTTAGTAGTGGCCAGCACTCGATAATTTCACAGGTGAGCACAGCCATTAAGAAAAGGATGCTGGCTAGGGGAATTAGCTCCTGCTGGGAAAGAGGAACAGACCGTGTTCAGGTGTCAGGAGAACGCCCCCAGAAGTCAGAGAGGAGTCAGGAGGTGAGTGTGCTGGAGGCACACTAAGACAGCCAGGGAGGCTGGGAGAGAACTGGTGAGGCTAGGAGAGCCGTGAGCCTGAGGGGCCACCAGTACAAGTGTGGGACAGCACTTCAAAGAGGACCAGTGGGTCAGAAGTGCCAATGTTTAAAGTGGAAGCCAGGAGGCTGCTATTGTGTTGCTTTAAATCCTTTCATGAATGTTGCGCTGAACAACCCCTGCGTGGGTATCCAAGATGGATATATGAACTTTGTGTTGAATAAAAGTGGGCTACCGAGCCCTTAAACCGAAGAGAATGCAAGTAGACTGCATTCTTAAGCGCTCACCCTATGTGCTAATATCCCCGAACATCACAATACATACACTTTTTTTTTAAATGACAGAGATTCAAACCTTTTCCCACTCAATTATAAAAAACAAGTTTTGGGCTTAGATGCACAAAAAACAGACATATCTTCAACCAGTCCCATTTTATTGTGGTAAGGTTGTCTGCAGTATACCACCAAGTTGATTCTTGATATGGCCTGTACAAATTAAAACTGTAAAATTCTATCAACCTAATGCTCATTAGGAAAGAATGCATCACCAAGATTGGCCTCAAAAAAGGGGTATGAGAGTTGCAGGCTTTCATGTTCTAGCTCCAAACACAGCGTTTTCACACAACAAATCCCCTATTGCTTGACTGTAGAAATAATGGGGAGTACAGTCTTATTGCCTGCGAGTCAGAAACCAGCAACCATTTAGTTATCATTGTAGAAGCTTGATCCCTGGATTTAATGAGCCAAGAGTGTATTACATTCTACTGCAAATGAGATTTAATTAATGGTTTATGTTCTTAAAAGCAGCCACTCATTGTTGCCAATAGTCACCATTACATCCATTTCATGCTTGCCAGGGCTTTATTTGACCTTGAAAAATGGATTCTTAATAATGTATAGGCTTATGGGATTCAGAGCAAAACTAAAACTATTCTTTTTCAATCAGCACACCTAAGGGCTTGTTCACACCAAGCACGTTCCAGGAGCAGAGAAGAGCAGTTACAGACCGGATCAAAACTGCGTCCAATGTATTACAATGGTATTTTGGGCTCTAGTTCACACCGCATCGGTCAGTTCCAGATAGGGATGTACCGATATATCGGGCCAAAAATGGCACTTTTGGCTATATGCCAAAAGTGTCATTTTTGTGCCGATACGTCGGCGCATCCCAGCTTTCTTTCCTCCCCGCTGGGTGCTGCTCTGTGTCCCAGCGGGGAGGAGAGAAAGTGACAGCCGACCAAGCGCTGCGAGTGGCCAATGTCTCTCCTCCCACACCGCTCGGCCGCCTATCACAGTGCGGCAGAGCGGTGTGGGGGCGGAGACAGTCAGCGCTGTCACAGCAGGCTGAGCTCTCCTCCGACACCGCTCGCTCAGCCTCCTGTGACAGCGTGTATCAGAGAGGAGAGCGAGAGCAAACACTCAGCGATCGCTGAGTGTTTGTAAATAATTGAGGACATGGTATGTTGGCTATAGCCTCAATAATGAATGAATGGGAAGTGATCTACATCACCCCTGTTCATTCATGATTGTGGTTATAGTAAACATACCATGTTCTCACGTTATGAATGAACAGGAACACTCAGAGGATTCCTGTTCATTTATAACAGGGGCTGCAGAAAAAGAGATTGAGGACTCTGTGTTCTCAGAGGGCTCTGTGTCCTCAATCTCTTTTTCTATTTTAAAAAGCGAAATATCAGGGGTCTGTTTAGACCCCTGATATTTCCCCAAAGCCCCTAAAAGTAAAAAATATTTATTAAAAATTAAAATATAAAAGTAAAATGTAAAACGTTAATAAAAATAAAATATTTGAAAAAATAAAAACATTTTCGGTTTCGGCCTGACATTTGTTTTTATTTCGGTTTCGTTTTTAAATTTCTATTTCGGTGCACCTCTAGTTCCAGAGCATGTAAAAAACTGCAGCAAGCCCTATTTTCCTGCTCTGGAACTCACTGGAAGCCCATTTTAAAATAAACATTTTTAAAGAATTGTTTTTTGTAACCAAAAACGGCCTGAAAGGCATCAAAAACGTTGCATAACACACTGCTCATGCGTGTGCAGAAACTCATGCAGATCTGGTCTGCATTTGGTGTAAACAAACCCTAAAAGTCAATGCAAGTTTAAGCATTGTGTGAGTGGTGACAGAGTCACTGCTTTCTGCAGGGAGAAGCTGTGAGCTGAGTGATTCGCTGTTTGTGATTGCTCAGCTCTCGAGCGATAGAGGCGGCATGTGACAGCTGCAGTGTCACACGCCGGCTCAAACTATTGGGAAGAGTATATTTTATGCCAATAGTTTTTTAGGTTCAGATTAAAAAGGAAAAATAACACTTAAACCTTATCAAAAAGATACAAAATTATATTGCAACGGCAATTATACTGAGTGATGAAAATTTTGGAACCTATTACTAAAAGAACAAGTTATCAATGCTGAAAAGCCTGCTCCAATATCGATTTGCCGCAAACCACAAGATCCACGTTTCATCTCTCTCTCTCTCTCTCTAATATATATATATATATATACACCATTGCATTGCAGAAATTTGCTAATCTCTGTCACATGTTTAATTCTCTGCTTCTTTCTTTCTGTGCTGGCATATTTCTGACACAGCAGTCAGGTAATCAGGAGACGGGACATAGACTTCCTTCCTCTATGGTTGCCAACTACTGATACAACTAGAACCAGCACTTTCCTTTCCCAGTAAACATATGCTGTCTTACGAATTAGCAAAGCTGTATTTGATTGTGTACGAGTTATAAGACTACTGTGCGAGTCCTGTGAACTGAGCTTTCAGCGTAGAGAACACTTTTCAGAGCACAGTAACAGGAATGAAGTGCAGCACAACATTTCACCTATGTTTGGGTAGAACTTTATGGAAATATTGTGAATATTGACATTAAAGATATTTATATATTCTTAACAAGTAGTAAAACAAGTCATCCCTGACCTCAAGAATTCAGCTTCCACCTCAAAGATCACAACAGAGACTCTAAAGTTGGTTCTAACAGCTGCTGTTTGTTACATTACAAGGCTGTTAAGGTTTTGATCTCCAGAGATGGATTGTAGAATCTTTATTGTGAACTTTAAAGATACATTTATCAACAGTGCCTGCAGCTACATAGCTGAATGAGGCTTGGTTTTGCTGGTTCAAGTCCCTAGTCCTTTTATACCCTAAACCTCGGTCGACCCAGAGTATTTTTTTTATTTTGGTGATGTCTCAGTTCAGCATCTTATATCTTTTAGGTTTTGTTGCCTTTTTATTAAACAATGATTATTCGGGACAGATAGGGCTTTAATTTCATACCAAATTTAGACACATTTTTATTTCCTTGGTTTTTTTATTCGGAATCAATAGAAAAAAATACAATCTTCTGTAATTGTCAAAGTAAACAAATGCATTTTACTTTTAAAATAATTTATTCCCAATAACATTGTGTTCACTTTTGTAAGCATTTGAATGCATCATCCAACGTAACCATTGTAGTAACCTAGAGATTATGTTATTTATATTTATCATACTGTACATACAGTGTACATTTTTCTATGTTTTTTGCACTCTGTTTATTGGAATAATTTTTTTATTACACTTTTTTCATGAGGGGCCCGCAGAAGATCACTTCCAACAGAGATCTATTGCTGGCTGTAATCAGTCAGAGGCATCTGGTGGTCCCAGCGCTTGTGACAGCAGAGGCTCCCAGGAGCTGTTGAGACCAGCAGTCATTTTAAAACTTCAATGGGATGAACAGCCACTATCCCGTCACCATTTTAAAATTATGTTTGGTACTCAAGTGGTTAAAGCACTTTATTCTGCATAGTCTGGGCAAAGGTTCACTTTAACCTTTAAAATAATAAAATGCATCTAGAAATTGGCTACTAAGAGACCTTGCAGGGAAAGTGGGTCAAGAGGAGCAGCCAGAATGGAAGGGAAGAGGAAGGAAGGAGAACACCGTAGGGGGAATTTATAAAAACTGGAGCAGGCAGAATTTGGAGAAGTTGCCCATGGCAACCAATCAGCATCCCTCTTCTGTTTGTTCAGGTAAGATTTGAAAATGAGAGAGAGAGAGAGAAGCTGATTGGTTGCAGTGCAAATCGGCTCCAAATTTTGTCTGCTCCAGTTTTTATATATTCCCTTCATTGTGTTCAGGACGCAGCATCCCAACATTTAAACAAATACATTTAATGATGTATTCATGATACGGAAACGCAGTAATTTGATATTTTTCTTTCTACCCAGATTTCAGCAGTTACCATTTCTGACCACCTTCTCACAAAAATGCTGACCACCTTCTCAGAAAAATTCTAGTTACCTGCCAGTCACACTGACCTTCAAAACGTTTTGGAGGCATACTTGCAGCCCATGAGTTCCAAGGGAAACAGAAACCATTAGATTTACCACTGGATCAGCATGACCGCTAGAAAACAAGCGTATTTAGGGGGACGCTCGAAGTTGCAGCCTCTATATTGTCCTGGAACAGCTTTCTCTGTACCGCTGGCCAAATGAAGGAAAAGCTACTTGCTATTCTCTTTCCCAATATCATTTTGGCTCATTGTGAAAAATGTTCTCTAATAGTCCCACTTCCTTATCCTAACCCTCAGACCTTGAGCAGCTTAAAGTGATATTAAAGGAGAACTATGGGGTTAAGGCTTTTTCCAAACACAAACTAGCATCCTCCCATCACCCCAAGCTCAGTATACAGCAAACTACAGCTCACGGTATACTGAGACGCCACAGTATACTGCGAGCTACTGCTCGCGGTATACTGAGACGCCGCAGCTGAAGCGGATCCCGACAATTATGTCTGGATCCGCCCAGCTGCGTGAGTGACAGCTGGCTCTGCCTATCTAGAAGCAGAGCCAGCTGTACCCGCCCCATCCGTTCCGTCAGTCAGCACTGGAGGATTGGAGCGGGGAGGGGGGAATCCAGCCCCTCCCCTGTCACGGCATAGAGCCGTGACAGGATCGAGAGGTGAGCGAACGCCGGTATGTGTTCGCTCACCCCCTGATCTACTGAGCCGACCTGTGACAGTCTCATTGTCACAGGTCAGCTAGAACTATGAGGTGAGTGAAAAGCACTCACCTCATAGTTGTCCTTTAAAGGCAAAAGGATTTTAAGCTATTTCAGATGCTGATGAAATCACTTACAATGAATGCTGCTCCTTGATGTTTAAAAGTTTTAGTTTCCTGCAGAATCAGTTGGTCCCCTGAGCACTGGTCCTGACTTCCTGTTTTAGAGTGACTCCTTTTCTCAATCAGAGTGCTATGCAGTCACCCTTGTGTGTACTAGTAAGATGTGTGTATGTCTCCACAAACACAGCACATATAGCTACTCCCCCCCTGGCCCCCACTCCTTCAAGCTAGTTGCTGGAGTCTGCTCTAACCTTTGTGATCCTGTACCGGATTAGACTGTATTAGATCCTGTATTAGACTTAAAAAGTTGAAGAGGGCATTCAACTGATGAGATCTGCCAGCACTAGGGCTGCAACAACTAAATCGACATAATCGATTATAATCGATTATTGAAAAAGTTGTCAACTTTTTCAATAATCGATTAATCGGCTTCCGATCAGTTGGCCCTGTTCACAGCTCCACACGCTTCAGCACAGTACAGACAATATGAAAACAGTAGTTTTTGTTTAAGTTATGCCTTGTGAACATGTAACAAATATAAAATAGGCGTTATCCCAATTTGGCTGCTAAGTAGAAATACACTTTAAGCTCCACCTGCTAGCTCAAAAAGAGAATACAAACTATTATTTCATAATATTATATTTTTACCCAAATAAAACAAAAAGGGAAAGAAAAAACCCATTTCAAATAATCGTCATTTTTTAGTCCTGACCATAAAAAATATGGGAACAACCTCTACACATTAACTTTAGGAACATTCCCATATAATACAGCAGAAATGCAGGTCATTAGGGCAACAGTTAAGGGTAATGCAAATATACTGTATTCGTTGTGTTCTCTCAGCCAACTATTCTGAAAAACATTTACTGGTGTTCCAGATTATGGTTGGTATACAGAATTAGTTGAAAAGGAAAAAGCAAGCCATCACATTTGCAAAATCTAGAAGTTATAATCTGCCAAACACAACAAAAGCAGGATGTAATCTTCATAAACAGAGGTGATTACCAATAGGATGTGAGCAACAAGTGAACGTTTAAGAATCCATTCACACTCACAGCAGTGACCTGCGTTTTACCGCAGCTGAACAATGCAGGTCACTGATGGGACACATAGAAGTGCCCTGTTGACACCTTAACGTGGTTGTAATGGGCGGTGCAGTTACCAAGGTATACATAAAGATTTATACCTGGAGTTCAGCTATAATTATCTACAAAAAGGGGCTGGCAATAAATGCTTTACTCTATGCTCCTGACCAATAGAAATAGAACCATCTGGCTATTAATGTAGTAGTTGATGTCTATATGTTTTATATTATACCATGTACCATTTAAAAGAGGAAGTTATGTATTAACAAATTTTGCAATTACAGAGTACACCACATTGCCAAAAGTATTGGGACGCCTGCCTTTACATGCACATGAACTTTGATAGCATCCAAGTCTAAGGCTGGGCACACAGCTTACAACCATCGCAAGACTTGTCTTGCGATGGTTGTAAGGTCATTTAAAAAAACCTACGATCTGCCTATCTTGGACAGGCAGATTGTACTTGTGATTATCGCAAGCCCGCCCCGCTGAGGGACGGGCTTCCGATGACCGCAATGCCGAACGGCAGTGTGCGCTTGCGCACACCGGCCCCGCCTGGCTTTTATCTTTCGAACATGCTACACACCCGCCGAAAATCGTACGATTCTCGGCGGGTTTTCGAACATGTTCGTAAGACAAAAGTCGTGCGACCTTATAGTAGAGGTCGCACGGCTTCCACACACCTTACGATAATCGTACGATCGCGGGATTTCCCGTGATTATCATACGATTATCGCAAGGTGTGTGGGCACCTTAAGTCCGTAGAGTTCAATATTGAGTTGGCCCACCCTTTGCTGCTATAACAGCTCCAAATCTTCTGTGAAGCGTCCACAAGGTTTAACCACTTGCCATCCGCCCGTTGTAAAAAAAAGGACGGACGGCACTGCAGCATTGGTGGGTTGCCGTCTCCAGACGGCATTTTTTTTCTGGGCACGCACGGGCAGAAAAGACCCGACCAATGCACCAATCCGTTACCGGGTGTTTCACATATAGACGATCGGCGGCTCCATAGCCCGCCGATCGTCTATATGTGCTCGTTTTTTCATCAGCTTCTTTTGGGGTCCCCAGGTGACATTAGGGTTCCTAGAGACCCCTAATGTCTCCATAAAGAGGACCTGTCAGTGTGCCTTTGCTATTATATAGGGGGATTGTTATCCCCCTATATAATAGCAATAACAATAAGTGCAAAAAACATATATATAAATAAAAAAATAAATAAAAAAAAATAAAAGTCACATGTAAAAAAGTAAAATAAAAGTCACATATAAAAAAAGTTAAAAAAAACCCCCCAAAATGTTTAACTCCCCCACCCCCACGTTTACGCAGATATAAACTTTAATACGCGTTCCCCATAAAAATCATGAAAAGCACCGCTGCACATCATCAAACTATATGCAATACACAGGCAAACTGTGACAGAAACAGTCTGGAGAATAATTATGTTTACATTTCGTCACCATTACCAAATATGCTGGCTTAAGGAGATGCACATTTAGACTGGTTCAGCTTGTCCAAGATTACTCTATATATCCAACACCTAAACATATTATTACTGGCTTCCAAAGTATATACCTGTCTCAACACCTGCCATAAATATGTCAGCAGGCACATTAACTTCCTGGCAATTTCAGATGACTGTTAAAAGTAGAACTGAAGCCAAAACTTTTTTTTTTTTTTTGGATAGTGTAAGGGAAGGTTATATCCCCTGGTAGCTTTTCCTGAAATCTATGTCCCACTGGAGAGATTTCCCTTCACTTCCTCTCTGACAACAGCAAATAAGGGAAATCCCTGGTGGTCAGGATATGAGGCCACTTTACCCCGCTTCCATGAACCCCACACCTTCCTTTTCTTCTCTTATAATCCAAACTGTTACTACTCAAATACTTCAGTTTCTTCTTCTTCAGTATTTTCCAGTAAACACTCAATTTTAAGATGAAGAACTTGTTCCCATTTCTTATGTGTTCCCTGTGCTTGGTTTCATAGCTACTATAGAATAAGACAGCATGTACTGGTTACTTTTTTAATGTTGTATTTCTACATTAAAAAGGAGATCTGTGGGGGTAAGTGTTGTTCCCCATAGTTCTCTTTAGGGTCACGGGAGGGCATATACTAGCGTCGTCCCGTGACCAAAGCTCAGTATATCGCAAGCTACAGCTCGCGGTATACTGAGACCGCCGCAGCCGGGACAGATCACGAAATTACTGTTGAGATCCACCCAGCTGCGTGAGGGAGAGCTGGCTCTGACTATCTAGAGGCAGAGCCAGCTGTACCCGCCCCCTCCCCCATCCGATAGTCAGCGCTGGGGGATCAGAGCGGGGAGGGGAAGAATCCCTGCAGGGAGCCGTGAGTGACAGTCACAGCTCTCTGCAGGGAGATCATCAAGAAGTGAGCGAGCGACAGTATGTGTTCGCTCACTTCCCGATCTATTGAGCCGACCTGTGACAGTTTCATTGTCACACGTCGGCTCGAACTATGAGGTTGAGTGAAAATCACTCACCTTACAGTTCTCCTTTAATGCCGATGTTAAAACACCCATATATGGATTCCCTTCTGGATGCTCATGACAGGTGAACTTTAACATGTTTGTTTACATCAGATTCCCCATAGACAGACATGGGGTCCGGTAATTGCAGTTTCTTCCCCCATAGCAAGATGGAGGAAAAAAACTGTGCAGATACAAACGTCACAACAGCGACCCACTGCGTCCTGTTCCGATCAGGAGGGGATTCGTGCATGGATAGTCTCCTAATGAGCCTGTGTGAAAGGGGCCTTCCTGCTTATTTCCAAAGACGGCAGACTTACTTTGCAGATGATCCCCTCCAGTGATGCGATGCCTGAGCTACCATCCTTCGCTGGCACTACCAGCTTCTCCCAGGTTCGGCATTTTTGGCCTCCTGATTGGCAGGGCCGGGAGGTACTTCATCTCAGCACAGAACTTTGCTGAGACTGTGCACAGAACTGCATATGCTGACTGCCTGTTGAAAGAAGCAATTATGACAGAAGAGACAAGAGTTTCTTTTGTCATAAAATCCCTACTTGTCAGCGATCTACATAAAAAGAGGTCTTTACTTCCTCTTTAATATTTCTTAACTAAACAGGGCAGATGAAATTCCAACACAGACCAACATTTCGATCTTTACATAGATTGCCACAAATACTAGCCCAGTAACAGAGAAGTGGTTTTGGTTGGACCAGCATCAAGCCACAAACATGCAATCTGGAACACAACAAATATGAGAAAGCTCTGTGATCTTTAGCAACATTTCTGAGGAATGCTGCAAAACTTTACCAACATGAGCAATCACCGCAGGAGAGATTAAAAAATGGCGATTGTTGTAGAACTGTAGGGCAAAGGGAGATCAGAGAATGTTGATCATTGTAGAACTGTAGCGCCAATAGAGATCAGTGAATGATGATCATTGTTGAACTCTAGGGCCAGAAGGGATCAGAAAATTGTGATTGTTGTAGAACTATAGGCCCAATACAGATCAGGGAATGGTGATTATTGTGAAACTGTAGGGCCAATGAAGGTCAGGGAATGGCGATTATTGTGGAACTGTAGGGCCAAAGATGATTGTTGAATGGTAATTATTGTGGAACAGTAGGAGACAGGAGACAAACAGGAGAGATAAAAATCAGTTAATAATGACTGTTGCAGAACTGTAGAGTCCGGAGGGATTAGTAAATAATGAATATTGTGGAAATGAAGTATCAGGAGAGGTCAAAATACAGTGATGGTTGTAGGACCAGGAAAGACCTGGGAGTGGTGATGGTTGTAGCCATGTAGGACCGGGAAAGACCTGGGAGTGGTGATGGTTGTGGACCTGTAGGACCGGGAAAGACCTGGGAGTGGTGATGGTTGTGGACCTGTAGGACCGGGAAAGACCTGGGAGTGGTGATGGTTGTGGACCTGTAGGACCGGGAAAGACCTGGGAGTGGTGATGGTTGTGGACCTGTAGGACCGGGAAAGACCTGGGAGTGGTGATGGTTGTGGACCTGTAGGACCGGGAAAGACCTGGGAGTGGTGATGGTTGTGGACCTGTAGGACCGGGAAAGACCTGGGAGTGGTGATGGTTGTGGACCTGTAGGACCGGGAAAGACCTGGGAGTGGTGATGGTTGTGGACCTGTAGGACCGGGAAAGACCTGGGAGTGGTGATGGTTGTGGACCTGTAGGACCGGGAAAGACCTGGGAGTGGTGATGGTTGTGGACCTGTAGGACCGGGAAAGACCTGGGAGTGGTGATGGTTGTGGACCTGTAGGACCGGGAAAGACCTGGGAGTGGTGATGGTTGTGGACCTGTAGGACCGGGAAAGACCTGGGAGTGGTGATGGTTGTGGACCTGTAGGACCGGGAAAGACCTGGGAGTGGTGATGGTTGTGGACCTGTAGGACCGGGAAAGACCTGGGAGTGGTGATGGTTGTGGACCTGTAGGACCGGGAAAGACCTGGGAGTGGTGATGGTTGTGGACCTGTAGGACCGGGAAAGACCTGGGAGTGGTGATGGTTGTGGACCTGTAGGACCGGGAAAGACCTGGGAGTGGTGATGGTTGTGGACCTGTAGGACCGGGAAAGACCTGGGAGTGGTGATGGTTGTGGACCTGTAGGACCGGGAAAGACCTGGGAGTGGTGATGGTTGTGGACCTGTAGGACCGGGAAAGACCTGGGAGTGGTGATGGTTGTGGACCTGTAGGACCGGGAAAGACCTGGGAGTGGTGATGGTTATAGAACTATAAGTCCCAGTCACTGCACAGACTGCCATAACCTGCCTTCCAGGATATCAGCGCTGGCAGACAGGGTGTGTACACTCATATGCCCAGCACATGTAGCGGTACTATTCCGCACATACATGTGTGTCCTCTCCGAGCTGCCACCACTATGTACAGCCACTGCTGAGGACTGGACGGGCCGACTCTCCCCAGCCTGCCTGTCACCCCCTAATGAAATAAAACCACTTACACAAAAACCAGCGCCGGACACGCACTTACCGTCCGTGGGGACATCTTGTCCCGACTCCGCCATCCCGACCCAAAGCCGGCTACGGTCAGTGTCGGGAAACGTTCAGTGCTGACTTCGGCCTGGGCATCTTCGAGTACCGCGTCATCCTGACAGCGTGACAGGCAGCGTGATGACGTGGCTGGACGTGACGCTGTGACCTGCTGAGGAATGTGGGACGCCATGTTTCTGTCTGGCAGGGGAAATAGTGTGCTGTAATAAAAGTATGTGAGAGCCCTTACCTGCAGCTTCTGAGGAGATGTAATTAAATATCTCTTCTGCACATAGCTATTTCTTTCCAGCCATTAGACGGCACGCCTAAAACATACGAGCATGATTCAATAAGGAATTTGTGATACATTTCTGACAGTGTGTATAGTCGAAAGTGTTGTGCCAGATTCATGAAAAGTCAGGGACGTTTTCATTGTTAGTACTGAACCATGAGGCAAATTCAAGTAATTCTGATGTGCAGCATGCTTACTGTATGACACTATTCATAAAGAAATACAGTCATATTGGTGATAAGGAAAGTGGAGGTAAATAAGATCTCTTCCATTTGGTGTACATCATTGATTGTGATGTATGTGTAATTATTGTGTCACATCTTTGAGACAATTCTCAAAGGTGCATAGGACCTGAGGACGCCGAGGGACATAGCATCCCTACAGCCGAGGAGGTGGCAGGAGGGAGTGCTGTCACAACCAGCAAGATCGGAGGATTGGGTGAGTATAAATGTTATTCCTGGGGGAGCATGGAATCGGCTTCCCGGCCAATCAGGAAGCCGAGCAGTCTTTAATGACTCGCTGCCCGGCTTCCTGATTGGTCGGGAAGCTGGATGGCGAGTTATTACACGCCCCCCGGCTTTCTGATTGGCCAGAAAGCCAGCTTCATGTTCCCCATCACTTGGTAACGAGGGAGCATGAGCCGGCTTCCCGGCCAATCAGGAAGCCATGAGCCACGTATTACACAGTGCCCAGCTTCCTGATTGGCTAGAAAGCCGACTCAAAGCTTTCTCACCACCTGCTGACGAGGAAGCATGGAGACGGCTTCCCTGCTAATCGGGAAGCCGGGTGGCGAGTCTTTACACACTGCCCAGCTAATCAGGAAGCCAGGTGGTGAATCATTACACGCCGCCTGGCTTCCTTATTGGGACTATCGGTATAGGCGAGTACCGAAAAAAAAATATTGGTACTCGATACCGAAAAAACGGTATTGGTGCATCCCGAGTAGAAAGTGTTGGAAAAAAAAGGTAGGGAAAGGCAAGTAAGGAAAGATAAAGATGTAAGGAACAGTGGCATGGAGCGTGGAGGCAGAAGGGAAGATAGGAAGTAAAGACCTGTTCACACCAAAATTGAAGGAAAATCGCATGTCAACAGAGGGTCCGTTGACTTGCAGTTTCAACCTCCATTGACTTCCGCTCCATTTTTTTTCCTTTTTTTTTCCAATTTTCATTCTAATTAACATGTCCTCAGTGGATAAACATCTATCGGGCTGCAACCAACTAATCGATAATAAGAATAGTTGTCAACTATTCTCTACATCCATTAGTTGGTTGGCTGGTGCTGTTGCATCAGCACACTACCTGCTGTATTTACATTCAGCTGCCATCCGCGGAATCTTGTCACTGGCAGCTGCCATTCCCTGGCTGAAGCTATTCAAGCGCCATGTGCTTACAATGCAATTATAAAAAAAAAAATGATAAAGGGTGCGAAAAAAGTAATTTTCAATTTGGACCTGACAAATTCTGCTGAGGGAGGTGCGTTGCAGTGCCATTCATTTCAATGTCACCCCAAACGCTCCTCCCACCCATGTTGTGATAGCCTGCATGGAAATGCACGGTACCTCAATGCTGTGTCTTCCAGTGCAGTGTGATTACAAACGATTGTGCATGCAGTTTTATTCTGAAGTAAACTTTATGTTTGTAACACTCCATTTGCATATTTTATTTTAAATTAAGGATGGGTATTTATTAATTTTATCGGATTAATTGAAAAAATAATCGGCCAACTAATTGATTATGATAATAATAATAATAATCATTAGTTGCAGCCCTAAACATCTGTGAGGGGAATTTGTCAAAACTGGAGCAGACAAAATCTGGAGTAGCTGTGTACAGCAACCAATGAGCTTCTTTCTTTCATTTTGAAATCTTGACTGAACAAATTGAAGAGAGATGCTGATTGGTTGCCCTGCACAGCTGCTCCAGATTTTTACTTACATTCCATTGCATTGCAATTACATCCATTTGTGTTCCGTAATGTTACGTTGCACTGAAAAAAAAATAGAGCATGCTCTGTTTTTTACCATCACACTGCAGTGGAATGGTATGAATCACAGCAGTTTGAACTAGTCCCATTCACACCCAATAATTTTTCGGTGCCCTCGCGTCAGCATTCGTTGAAAAATGGATCACAATGCAAGGGATCTGGTGTGAATAGGGCTTAAAAGAGAAGGAATGGGGGGGGGGGGGGGGGGG
>NW_017306386.1:214943-236467 GCF_000935625.1 Nanorana parkeri | reverse complement strand
TAGCAGCAGGATGGAGCTGGGAACTGCACAAGAAAGGAGGTGAGTATGACTGTAAAATCTGCTGGGCTATCTATTTTCTTATGATTTAGTGTAAATTTAAGTTGGGCTTTAATAATATTCTTCCAAAACTGCATAATAAAATGACTATGGACCCTTTACATCAATGTATTCTTAAGAACTGGAGCTCTGGAGCTAATCAGTATCAGACCTGCACTAAAAGTCTGAATCTGATTGATGGCTGTGGTCAAACATCTCCAGTTCTTGGTAAGAACATGTTCAACATAAGAACCTGAAGCTCCTTCCACAAGAGCAGTCCGAGTGGGTCTGCCTGTTAGTTTTTCTGACTCGATCAGATGCCCAATGTAAGTCTATGGGCAGCCGTGTGACCGGTGTTCATTTACAGCCGACTCTGGCCCGGTCTGGAAAAACAAATGGACCAGAGATCCGTTTTGATGGACCTGTTAATGCCAGAACTGGTGTAATCTGATGTGAACAGACACATGCCTGTTTACATCCGATTCCCCATTGACCAATATGGGGTCCGGTAATTTCAGTTTTTGCTCCATTGCAAGATAGAATTATATTTTAGGAGGGCAGCTTTATACAGGGTGAAGTCTTGCAGAGACCTAGTTTTACGCCACACTCGCTCAAGAGCGAGACTATGTATTTTAAGATTTCTGTTTTCTTCTGTTTGCCACAGTTGTATGGGCCATGGCCTAAGTCTGCTTGTAGTGAGGGGAGCCAAGGTGTCTAGAAAGGATGAGAGCGAACTGTTGAAGACAAAAGTAGCCTGGTCAGGGCAGGACCGGGGTGAGATCTTGTCATAGAAGTAGTCAGTAGCAGAGTAAAGAAGGGAATAGTTGAAGTGGCAAAGGTTTCCTCGGGTAACATTGTGCTGATTAGGGGGATTCAGGGTTGGGGACAGAGTGAGCATGAAACTGACAAGGTTGTGGCCTGAGAGAGGAAAGGGGGTGTTTGAGAGGCTGCAAGGAGTGCATAGGTGAGAGAACACAAAATCTAGTATGTTGCCATCAGAGTGAGTAGGAGTGTGTGCCCATTGTGTTAGGTCAAAAGAAGAGGTTTGAGAAGTTGAGTAGTAGCTGGGATGTTATTAATGTTATTAGCAATGTTAAAGTCGCCAAGAATGATAGTGGGTATTTCAGAGGAGAGAAAGTAGGGTAGCCAGGCAGAGAAGTCATTAGGAAAGCGATATATCGGTTCAGGAGGCCGATAGATTACAGCAATCCTCAGAGAAATTGGAGAGAATAGGCGAATACAGTGGGTTTCAAAAGAGGAGAGGGATAGAGAGGGAGGTGAAGGCAGAACTTGAAAATTGCATTGTGGGGATAGAAGGATTCCTACTCCACCTCCTTTCTGTCCATTGGGTCTGGGTGAGTGCGTCCAATGTAGGCCACCATGGGAGAGGGCAGCAGGAGAGGCAGAGTCAGATTACTGAAGCCACGTTTCAGTAACAGCAAGCATGTTAAAGGAATTGGAGATGAGAAGATCATGCACAGCGGTGAGTTTGTTACAGACAGAGAGGGCATTCCAGAGGGCACATGAGAAATGAGGACTGAATCTAGGAAGCAGGAAAATAGGGATTAGGGTGTGTGGATTGCAACTTCTGCCAGAGGAAAGGCAGTGCTGGTTAGTGGGGTGGATATTAGAAAAGAGAGGGCCAGGATTGGGAGAAATATCCCCTGACATCAGGAGAAGCAGAAAGGTGAGTGAAGTGAGATAAGAGGGAGTTTTATATGAGCGCACACGCCCCAGTGTCCTGGAGGTAACCCTAGAATGTGGGTTCTGAATGAGCAGGAGGTGATGAGTGCTGTAATAGGGAAAGGGCAGGACAGAGGGTGAAATTTATAATCTGTGGGTTAGAGAGGGGGGTAAAGGACTGAAAGTTTAAGAAGAGAATACACAATTGTGAGAAGTAATGGTAGATAAAGCTTGCTACGGGATGGAGTGTAGTAATCAGATTTGGAACAGAGACATGGTGGTCATGTACGACCTATCGGAGATCTACAGACTGGAAGCTGGTAGAAGGGGAGAGAATTCCTTGTTAAATCTTTCCCTTATTTACATAATGTAACTTGATACCAGAGGCATTTGGGGGGGACTCCTGGCAGTTTCCACTTTTGGGACTTGGCATCTGCACTTCTCCCCAAATGTGAACTACTTGCCAGGAGTAGGCAGTGTTAAATGTATGTCTTTTGTCACTTTTAATACAGCAAGTAAAGTACTCCCAGCAACACTGGCCTAACGGAAGTCTGAAAGCACATGACCACACCCTGCTGGTAGTGGAGCAGTCTGGAGTAGTTTGTCTTGCAGTGCTCATCATGGACCCTGTGTTTGGTGAGGCTGGGGCCCCCAAGAAACTGTTGCCTCAACCCACTGGGCCTCAGCATACCAGTGGGTTTGTGTACCTTTTAATTTATATGGGTGCTTTCTGGTGAGATCCCATGGGAGTATACTAGGCTTACTGGCAGGGTGCATTCTACTCAAGGGGAATCTCTTCCTTGACAGGGGAACTCATCACTGCTTTAGAGAGGAGTGGACAATATGAGAAGAAAGCAGTGGGCGCCAGCAACTCCCCTGTGAAATGTAAACTAAGGTGATAGTAGCTCCAGCATTGGATTCAATAAGGAGACCTTTAGGGGGCCCTAACCTTGACCTATTGGTGGTAAGAACCAATGAAAACATGGAATAGATTGTCTGTATTTCCTATTCCCTGATTTTATTAAAGTATTTTGAGGTATATGGTGCTGGGTTTCTTTTTTATCATCCAGCTTGTGCGATAACTTATAAGGAATAAAGGTATGCAGTGCTTTGTTCCACACTCTCACTTTTTTCTATATGTAAAGTTTATTAAATAGTGGGACTTTGCTAAGCTCATTTTATTTCCTCTTACTTACAGGTACGTTTTCTTAACTGATTTTAATTCCACTTGGGTGTGTCTGTTCAACAGATACATGGCCTTTTTGACTGCACTGGTTTGAACCTACCATTCATTTTTAGTGTTTCAACTCTCTGGTCTGCAGTGTTATGTTTGCTTTCTGTCATAAAAGCCTTACTTTCCCAGTAGGGTTTGTTTAAAAAGGCTTGGCGTACGTCACACTAAGGAGCTCAATCCTAAATCACCTAGCTAAAAAATGTACTGTATATATCTATACAGTAAGAGCTGATCTGTGACAGGAACCTACCAGGAGAGGCTCATACAAGCAAGTTAAGCCAAAGTTAGCTTCTGTTGATAACTTCTGTTATCTTTGTTTGAGCAATAACATAGTAGGAGGCCTTGAACAATTTTAGTAGATTGAACCCTTCAATGTTCCACATTAAATTCTGATCCCAACAATATATACAAGTAGGGTTGCTTTATGGAAGGGGTCAGTGGACACAGACACATTTTTCTACAGGCATCACTATTAACTTAATAGTATTAAGCAGTATATTTATTATATAAAGGAGAAAGAGAAAGCACACAATAAAAAATATACTTTTACCAACATATCAAATAATGCAGATCTGGCAACGTGATCATGTACAGGGTCCTGTATAGGATAGTTTGTGAGTAGGACAAATCAGAAGGTTGTGTCCAAGCCTGTTTCTGCTTGAATGGACAGGAATCCAGGACAGGAATCCAGTCAGACTGGAGTTCTGAACTAAGAAACTGCCGTAAGAGCTGATGTGTGACAGGAACCTACCAGGAGAGGCTCATGCTAGCAAGGTAGTTAAGACAAAGTTAGCTTCTGTTGATAATTTCTGTTATCTTTGTTTGAGCAATAACATAGTAGGAGACCTTGAACAATTTTATTAGATTGAACCCTCCAATGTTCCACAATCAATTCTGATCCTAACAATATATACAAGTAGGGTTGCTTTATGGAAGGGGTCAGTGGACACAGACACATTTTTCTACAGGCATCACTATTAACTTAATAGTATTAAGCAGTATATTTATTATATAAAGGAGAAAGAGAAAGCACACAATAAAAAATATACTTTTACCAACATATCAAATAATGCAGATCTGGCAACGTGATCATGTACAGGGTCCTGTATAGGATAGTTTGTGAGTAGGACAAATCAGAAGGTTGTGTCCAAGCCTGTTTCTGCTTGAATGGACAGGAATCCAGGACAGGAATCCAGTCAGACTGGAGTTCTGAACTAAGAAACTGCCGTAAGAGCTGATGTGTGAACACAGAATTTGTAAATCCCGCTCGATATGGAAGAAGTGGAAAAGACCTTTGCTGCTGCTGCAGTCATACAGTCACAGATTCGTTCCTTTGGGACCCTGGATCTGGAGTATCTAGGATGGGGTGGCAGGACCAGATTTTGCATCTTCTTCCACGCCAGGTTTAGGGATTAGCTAGGCATGCACTCAACTTTACTTGACCTAATTAAAGTGACACTAAATTTAGGAGTTAAATCTTAGAAATAAATGTAAAGGGGAACTATGGGGTCAGGGCTTTTCCCCATAGTTCTCCTTTAAGTACCTTAACTATTACCAAAAATGTTTCATACTGACACTGTCCTTCCTTCTGGAGGGTGGCTACTTTTGGTCCCCATGGTCCTTGGGTGTGTTGTAAAGTACAAATTAGTAAACTAAACGTGAGATTGAAGTCCATCACAGGAGGGAGCTTGGATCAGCACCAATTCAGAGATGATTTGAGGATCTACAGCCGAGTGATGCACAAATAAGGTACAGTATTGTTAATAGGCATTTTTAAGATTTAAGTGTTAATTAGTTTTAGATGGTGGAGTCAGCAAAGGAACATTTTGCTTAATATTTAGAGGCATGTAAACAGACAAATATTTAGGACTGTTAGGGCCCATTTACAACAGATTCACGCTAATCGCACAGCACCTGATTTGGCTCAGTGCCAAAGCGCTGACCCCAGCGCATCCCACTATGTACTTCTTTTTTTGTTAGAACGTTATTGAAATGTCACAAGTGACATTTAATTTAGTTCTATGTGCATTAGTTCCAAAGGTAAGGCATGCCTTACCTTTTTCTAGCGCACACCATCACGTTCCTACAGCAACATGGTGGTGTGAATGGGCACTATCTGTGACAAGGCAAAGTGCCTTGTCTTGCATTAGGGCTGTGCTGGAAACAAAGGAGCGTTTGAATGGACCCTTAGCCAAGAGACTGCAAATGTTGTTTTGCGCTCAATATACTCCCTGTAAAGAAAGGCTTTATGTTATTGTTAATGCATGTTAAAAGTGGGTAAGAAACTCTTAAAGGAAACTTGTGCCAGTGACATATTTACTTAAAGGTCCCCTCTCCCCTGCAACACATACTTAGCTTACCATCCTTTGCCTCCGTGTTGCTCTGTCTTCCTGTGGGAGCAAGGAGAAAAAGCTCTCTATAAGCTCCATATCTCTCGCTTCCTGACCCATGTAACAGGGCATGGATATTGGCTGCTCAGGCACTAAGAACTGCACCATAGGTGAAAAGGGAGAGAGTAGCATGCAACCACATATACAGTGATACCTTGGTTTACGAGCATAATTCGTTCCGGAAGCATGCTTGTAATCCAAAGCGCTTGTATATCAAAGCGAATTTCCCCATAGGAAATAATGGAAATTCAGATGATTGGTTCCACAACACAAAAATATTCATATAAAAATGATTACAATACTGTACTGTAATATAATACTGTATAAAATATAAAGAAAAAAGGATTACCAGTACCTTTGTGGCTGGTGTGAGGGGGACAAGAGAGAGGAGGATTATTGTGTAGGACGACTTTCACTATAACTAACGGAATCACTGCTATCTCTTGCCTCAATGGAATCTTTTTCATTTCGTGAAAACCTTAACAAGGAATCTATCCAATGTGACATTGCATTGTCGTTAAACAGACTCATCGCTCGCACTGCTGCAGCCTTATTCGGGTGGTGCTTTTCTACTAAATTTTGCTCTTATTGCAAGACATTGCTTGCATATCAAGGCAAAATTTTTCTGAAATGTTTGCTTGTCTTGCAAAACGCTCTCAAACCAAGTTACTTGTAAACCAAGGTATTACTGTACATCTTTTTACACCAGGGGACTGAGTTGGGCAGTGTAAAAGTGAAGGGGAAATCTTTTACGTGCACCTGTTTCTTTAAGAGTAAAGTAAAATAGCTCACTTATTATTTTGCATTGGAATCAGTAATAATCTTGAATTGCATGATCCGTGTTACACAAGATAGTCTACTCTACACAAATAAAAATAATTAGCACATCCAAGTACAATCCATATAAGCCTACTTTGTTCACCCCCATTAAAAACAATATATAACAGGCAAACACAGTTCGAAGTTGCTAGGTCTAGACCACAGTTGTAGGTGCAGTTTCTCAGTGTGGATTTTCGTATCCCATTTGTATTAAATGTCATACTTCTACTGTACCTTGCCTGGTTATTCAATACTAGTGTGCTTTGTATATTTTATGCAGGTGTCAGATTGTGGGAAACTGCCTGCTTAGAATATGCTGCCTTTGGACTCAAATACACATTTCAGTAAATGTATTCATTTACTTACAAATATTTCTATAAGTAAGAGAGACTTCACATGAGATTCTTTCAATATGGTACTTCATAAATGATTATTATTTTACAGGATTGATATAGCGCCAACAGTTTGCGCAGCGATTTACAAAATGGGGGAGACAGTACAGTTACAATACAATTTACAATACAATAATATTTCAGGGCCCTGCCTGTGAGAGCTTACAATCTAGTAAATCCTCTCCTTAGTATTTGAAGGGTGGTGTTATTGGTACCGTCCAACACACTTTGTGGGAATGTATCTCTGATTACTCTGGAAGAATAATCATATTAAATTGGACCTCAGCAATACTACACTTCACTCACCTCTTATTTACACAAACTAATTTAACTGCAGCAGCTGTGGTCCATCATTTCTCATTGTCTCCGATTTACCTTTAAATTCCCACAAACTGGCTCTAAAGAAAACTTTTTTAATATAAATGATAGGTTAGCTCACTTGCCGGATGGAGTTGTTAAAATTCTTTTGCAAATCTTTTACCCATAATTCAGTTTAATTTCCGCAGTTATAATTTTTCCCTAAAAAAAAGGAATTATTTACTAACAAAGTAGAAAATACCCAATCATATGCAAGGAAACAAAATAAAAAGGATCTGTGCTTGCACATGATTGGATGTTTAAGGTGAATACCTCTTCACGTTATCCACTAAATGAAGTGAGCATTCACTACTCTTTTAATAAATCAATACTAATGTCCTCTGTGTATTCCTAATACCCTCTTTCTGTGCACTTTGAAAATAGACATAAATGTATACTATATCAGTATCCCTAAAGTGCACCTGTGCCCAGACTATGCACATTAAGACTCAGTTTTTCAATGCTACACGGTGTCAACGCATGTGCAGCAACCTACATTATGCCACATGTTAGAGAGGAACTTTACCTATATCTTTGAAATAACAACAAATAAACCTTTAGAAATGTTTACTAATGGCAATCTACAAACATACACCTCTAGATAATTGTAAGCTTTTTATTATTTGCATACCTTATTTTTCCTCCCCATTCTTCTCACAGTGGCCATTTTTTACTAAGGGCAGATTAATCCATCTCCCTTTACTTCCTGGCAGTCTGGCTCATGTGACTAGGACATGTGACCATGCACATCATCTCAGGGGAGGAAAATTAAAAGTGAGTGCTGTCTGTCTGTCCATTACTTTAGGGATGCACCGATATAGTTTTTTTGGTATCGAGTACAAGTACCGATAATTTTTTATCGGTACTCACTGATACCGAATACCGATGCCGGCATCCCAAGGTAGCATGGGCCCAGATTCCTGATTCCCTGGGAAGCTGGCTTTAGGCTCCTTCACGACACTGTGAGCTGGCCTGGTTTCCTGACCACGCAGTGTCGCTAGGCAGCATGAAGCTGGCTTCCCAGGCAATCAGGAAGCTGGGCTGCGGCCCATGAACTGCCACTTGGCTTTCTGATTGGTCAGGAAGTTAGGCTGCCCCATAGTGTCATTAGGCAGAGTGAAGCCAGCTTCACAGCTAATGATTGGCTGGGAAGCCGGCTCCATGCTCCCTTGCAGCACTGCAGGTCAGGCGCACGCTGCATCACTTCTGCCAGTGTCACTGAGAGGAGGCTGAGCTCGTTGGTGGATTCAGGTAAGGATATTCTTTTTTCTTAATGGCAGGTGAGGCTCTGCTTCACTGGTTTGAGGGAGGCGTTTTTTGCTGCTCCCCTAGAAAGTGCCGCCCGAGGCAAATGCCTAGATTGCCTTGCGATAGATACACCTCTGAGGGGGAGGTGGGTGATGTGACCGGAGCAATCTACTGCTCAAGTGGCACCTCTCGCTCTATTCTTGAAGCTTGGCACTGTGTGCAGGAGACAACATGCTGCAAGGTGAGATTTTTATATATTGCAGCAGCCCTCTGCACATAACATCCAGTTTTTTTATGTTAATGTTCACACCCAGAGTTTTGTGTAAATTATAATTTTGCCCAGAATGTGGCTTTAACAAGATGAAAACATCATGTGGTAGAGAGAACCCCAATCAGGACTTAGGGATCGCCAGTACATACATGGTTTTCCAGAGAGCCTAAAGAAAGATATGAAAAGAAGATCAGGAGAGGTGGTGAGGAAAAGACAAGGAAGGTATAATCTAGAGGTAGGGATTTGTGGTCTTAAAGTAAAGCCAAGGTCTCCATATGGATCTGCATTCATATGATTTTCCCTCAATGCTGCCTGCTATTACCCCGGCTTGTTTATTTACTACTCACTTGCCTATTGACTGCCAGGTGTCAGATACTACCAGCATGGCTAACTGCAGGCTCAGCCTAAGACACAATGACGCTTATGGCTTCTAGTGCTCTAGGGGAACCCCACACTATCTGGTGATGACACAAAGGGTCCACACTAACTCTAGACACTGTATCACTAGATTGGAAAGAGCTTTCATCAGATTGTCATTCATCCTGTTGTGGGAAGATGAACCATTTCCTGTTGACTCATATATTCCTGTGAAAGCACGCAGAAGTACCAAATACACAAGTGTTCTTTTAGCAATAATAACGATTCATCAGAAAGTAAATCCATCTGCAATATAATTTAAGCATGCGGATGCTAACCATGGATAACAAAACCAGACATTTAATTCATGAGCAAAAACAACAAAAGAAAATGGTATTTTTTAATTCCATAATGTGCTTTAACAAGATAGAGGTCAGGGGTATTGATGGGATTGTGAAAGACCTGGAGCACCCTTGGGTACCCCCAGGAGGATTACTGATGCAACCACCAATGGGTGGCATGTTCAAATTGCACTAGCAGGTGGCTAAGGACATTGTTAAAATAAACCTGAGCCTACTCACTGTATACATGGCACACATACTGTATGCTACAGCCCTTGTACCCAACAAACATGCTTTAATTACTATGTAACACACAAGAGCCTCAAAGACACATATAATGCTCAGCACAATCATATTTAAAAATTGAAATTCTTCCACTAGACATGCTTTACAGTACACGGAAAATAAACAGAGCTAACACTTTGTCTACCTTAAAGAAGACTAATAACTTCATTAAAATAGTCAGGGACTACTTAGCAACAGTAACTGTTGAGACAATGAAGCCAGGAGCATGTAATGTACAATATAGCATATATAGTGCAGGGGGCAGGAGTGTATAACACACAGAGTACACAAAAAGTGCAGAGGTCAAGAGTCTGTAATGCACAGAATGCAGGAATTAGCAGTATGTAACACACAAAGTGCATGGGTCAGGGGTCCATAACACAAAGACAGCAGGGGTCAGGTGTGAGTAAAGCATAGAGTGTAGGGGTCAGGAGTTTGTAACACACAAGCCAGCATACAGAGTGCAGTGTTTAGATGAAAGTAATATACAGTGCTGTACACAGAGTGCTGTGGTCAGTATATGTAATTATCAGAGTGCAGCAGCCATACGTATGGCTGTTGGGGTATGTAACATACAACACAATACAGTATACAAAGTATTGTGGTCAGGAGTATGCTATGTACCCTGAACATTACATATTTCTGACCACTGCATGTTTTATATTGTGCCATATAGTGAATACATCTGTTTTCTGCACTCTGAATATTGTCCCACACATTGCATACGCAGGACCTGCTCCCAGTGTACAGAGTGTGTGTTCAGGAGTACTCAGCACACAGTATATTCAGGTGTATACAATGTACAACCCTGTTTACTGGGTATTAGTGTATTATTATGACGTTATTAGCAGGGGCGTAACTAGAAATCCCTGGGCCCCATAGCAAAAAATGTTACTGATCAGAAGCCGATTAATCGATTATTGAAAAAGTTGACAACTTTTTCAATAATCGATTATAATCGACTATGTCGATTAGTTGTTGCAGCCCTATCCCTGAGATTATTTTTTCACGCTGATCAGCACATTTTCCATATAGATTTCAATAGAAACGCGCTTATCAGCACATTTTTGAGCGTTTCCGTCCTGGTGTGAATGGGGCCTGAATGAGGCCTAACACTTTACTTTAATACTGCCACACCAATGAAGGCTGCGGAAAGGGGGATTATACAAAAATTAAGGAACGCTAAACTGTAATAAGCAACTTATATTGAGCTGTGTTTGTGTTGTGATAAAATGATACAGGCGTATATTTAATTGCAACACAAGGTATCACAATGCCCGGCAATGCGTCACAAAGCTTTGCCATGCGCTGCCACAGTTAAATTAATGTTTTCTTACAAAAGAAAAAAAAAAAAGAAAACATCTTGCAACTGTGATGCATTCTAACAACGCACTGCAGCGCATGTGTATGGCTTACACCACAATATGGTGCACGTGTATGTTATGTGTGTGTGGGGGAGGGGGGGTTGTGCTTTTTTTTTACACATTTGAAATGATTATTATTATTTTTTTTTACTGTTAGCGGGGCTTCGGGGAAATATTAGGGGTCTAAACCGACCCCTGATATTTCCTTTTTGAAATAGAAAAAGAAATGGAGGACACAGAGTTCTCAATTTCTTTTTCTGCAGCCTCAGCAGTCAATGAATGGGAAGCACTCAGTACAGAGGCTTCCCATTCATTCAGAAACTGTTGATAGTAAAATATTTACCATCAAGCAGTTTCTGAATTGGTATAAGTAGAAGCCTCTATAGTGCTACTCCCCATTGAGAAAATCATGAATGAACAGGAAGTGATGTAAATCACATCCTGTTCATTCACAAACACTGCAGTGATCAGACAATCACTCCGCTGTTTGTCCTTCACACAGAGGATCAGTAAATATCGATGATACTTACCGATCCTCCGCTCGGCCACGCACAGAGCCGCTGTCCTGTCCAGATCCTGAAACTGACAGGATGACAGCGTCTCTGCTCTCCTCCCCGCCTGCCGTGCTCTAATGCCGCTCGATCATCGTGATCGAGCAGCTCGCTCCTCCACCCCCCCCCTGCCGCCGGCCATTTGATCCCCGCTGCCTCAGCCCATACAAGCGGGGGAGAGCAGCGGAGATCCGGGCCCCCCCTCTGTCGTGGGCCCCATAGCGACCGCATTGGTCGCTATGGTAGTAGTTCTGCCACTGGTTATTAGTCTGCTGCCGGCCGGAGGAAGCATCTACTTATTCTCCTCTCCGCCACTGATCAGACTGCAACATTGCCATTATGCAGCAAGTCACAAGGTGGGAAGTTGCAATAGGGGTCTATGTCAGATATTGTGAACACATCTATGAACTGCAAAGGCACCACAATTTAAATGATTAAATAATGTTTGAGCTCAGTTGCAGATGCAGATCCTGGATAATACCTAAACAAAGATGGCACTGCCCTCCTGGATGGGAAAAAAAAGATGAAGGCATTGCAAAGGCGAAGTAGTATTGTGTTCTCTGTGAGATGTAATACATAAGTACCTATAAGTGTTACATTTATACATTACATAGGATGCATGCACTTCATTAAACATATTTGGTGCTAAGTCAACTTCAGCTCACTTCTACCTGAATTATGTTTTGCACATCCATGATGTTTTCCCTAGGCCTTGTCTATGTTTATAAATGAAAACCAAACCAGAAGTGAAACCATGTGATTTACAAAAGTAAATGGATGTGTTCCTTTAGATCCTTATTGGATCCTTATTGGATTGTCCCACATACAGTGTTATTTCCTGCATTCTTCTTCTCGGCTCCTAGAGCTTATTCCGCTTTCAATACATCACGAGTAGGTCACCTGATTTACTTTTCCAGCGGTTATTTCTATAGTAGGGGCAAATAGTGCTTCTTCTTGTGCAACAAAACTAAACACTTTTGTAAAAATTTCTATACAAATGCACACATGAACATTCTTATTGTCCAGACACAATGCAGTGCCAAGGGACTCCAGGCCAGCTCTCCCCTCTCTGATAATACAGCTGCACTTATTTCTCTAGTCTAGTCGCTAGCCATACATTTTTCAAACCATAGAGCTGTCTGTGATGGTTCTCATATAACCAAGTCTTGACATAGCTATTAGTAGTTAGTCACATTCAACAGGACCTATTCTGTAATATTGAAAATGTTTTGTAGCTTATGATGAGTGTTAAGAAAATAACCAGCATTTGTATCCACACAGGTAGCACAGACACATTATTTCAATCACCATGGAAAGGCAGATGTTATTGTTCAAGAACAGGATGCGAGGTGTGAAACTGAACAGTTGGTCCTTTTCTCTAAGGGACATTTTCTACCTGCCTGTTTTGCTGATGCCTGCTGACTGAGATCTGTCTACACCTTCCTTTCCCCTTCGCCTGGATGTACAGTTGGGAACCCTTGCCTGTTCCTCTGTCACCTGATATAGTTACTGCTTGCTGGACTGGGACTGTGCATGTGGCTAGCTATAGGAGAGAGTCAGCAATTGTGCTTCTATGACTACACCTGCAATTTGTAGACATCATCTTGAACTCGTGCTTTACTTGTGTGAAGTGGTACAGTTTCTGCTGAAATGTGTTTGGCTTGTATTAGGGATGCACCCATACCAATACTAGTATCGGTATTAGTGCCAATACTGGGCATTTTCATAAGTACTTGTACTCGTGAAAATGCCCCAATACATAAAGCCTATACTGACGCTTTATATTTTTAAATAGTGCTAGCTGGGGACCTCAGGCAGCTGTCTTTGACAGTGCTGGTCCAGCCGCACATCTCCTCCTTTCCAAGACCAGCACAGTACTGGACAGCCCGGCACTCACCTCTACTGCACCTCCTCCCCGCCTCAAGCTTGTCCCTGCCAGACCTGCCCGCCCACATCCACGCTCCACATGCCGCATCTTCTCCCCGGCTCATGCTTGCCACTGCCAGACCCGCCCGCATCCACGCTCCACACCTCCTCCCTGCCTCATGCTTGCCTCTGGCAGACCTGCTGGCATCCACACTACACACGTCGCACCTCCTCCACGCCTCACGCTTGCTGCTGCCAGACCCGCCCTCCCACATTCACGCTGCACCTCCTCCCCGCCTTGCGCTTGTGGCGGGGAGAAGGCGGGGAAGAGGGAGAGCGGGAGGGGGCCAAGTTGCTGCACCATGGGCCTCTGGGTTGTACTTGCCCCCTGGGCTAAAAGTTGCCAGTCAGCCCCTGGTTGAGAACCACTGCTTTAGTGAATAACCCCTTAAACATTGACCTTCAGGACCAAGCGTATAATCTAATTTGTCAATGGCAGCCAAAAACGTATTCAAGGTGGTAAAAATAACAGAAAAATAATCCACATAATTAGAGGTACCAGTTTGTTCCAGCTAGGCCTGCTTGGATGCAAATAGTAGGTTTTAAAACAGCCTATTGGGTTTACTGAATCCAGTAGACAACAGATATGCTGTGTATACAGCCAATGCCAAACAAAGGCTGATAAAAGTAAATAAGAATTTATACCGTGATCACAGAGGAATGATTCTTCAGACATTACAGAGAAGGCAATGTGACAGTAAATCTGTAAAAACAATGTTGTGACACATAGGTGCTTGTTCGCATATACAGTAAATACTTATGAGGTGTGATTTCTGGAAGCTGTGGTCAGATCAGTGTCACTGGTCTCTATAGTTTCACAGAAAGCATCAATATTGAATGCAGCCATTAATTCATGCAAAGTTTGTGCAATTCATTTACACAAATAGCACAAAGAGGAAGTTAGAATGACTGTTTCAAAATACAGTGCTACTTGCATGATACTAAGCTCAGTTGCTTTTTAGTGTTGCAATGAGAAGAAGCCTAAACAGATTGGTGCGGACACACAAATAGGCTTGCCTAAAAAAAAAACGTAAGTTGTTATAATTGTTCCTAACGGCTGCATAAAAAAATTACTTTTATATCATTTTAGTGCCAATGTTTAGATTTACTCTAGTCACTAGACACTTATCTTTCATAAAATTAAGAAATACTGCTTTGCTTATTAAAATTGGTAAATGTTAATAATGAGTATTAGAGTTTGCTGTATTTTGTTATTTCCTGAGTTTAGGAACAAAGCTTTGCAAAGGTTTGTTACTGGAATTTATCTAGGCTCAAAACAAGATAAAATATGTTTGCATATAGTAACAGGCCATAAGACAAAACAATTCATTGTCTAGAACCAAGTTATCATTGATACATCTTTATTATTGTTTGGTAACTTTGAAGGCTGATCTTGGCTTTGACTATTATTTATAATGATATTATTGTACTGCGTTTTACATAGCATACTTATATGCTTATAAACATGGCACCACAAAACTTCAAACCAAAATGCTTTTTTTTCTATGAAAAAAATTCTAATAGTCACATACAGTATATTCATGAAATTCCCATACCTGTACAATAAATTTTATATTTGTTTTTCTATAACCTTATTGTACAGCCAATTGCCAAATGTTACCTATAAGAGGATTACTGACAAAGACTACACTTGATCAATTAACTCTCTCCAGACTTCTATATGTTTCAACATATTTCAACAGTTCATGTTTAGCTTTCCATCTGTATCAGTAACTACCTGTCTAATTTTTGTTCTTGGGTTTACACATGTTTTAACCTAATTTTTTGCTATGTCATTTTCCAAGAGCCAAAGCACCATTTTACTGTATATCTACAGTATGTTTTCAGGCTTCAAAAGAACGATCTTAGCAAATATAAAATTCTCTGTTACTACTCAAAGCTTGTACAGGATGCTAGGAATGGGTCTTGAATGAACGTTATGTCCCTCCTTTGTTTCGGTCGTGGTCCCTTTTAAAGGACATTAAAAACAGGTTTTTGGGGAAGTAGCCAGGGTCTCAACAAGTTAGGGTGAGGGGTTCTGGGCCGGAACTTTTACTAGAAGGGAAGCTGCTTTACAGTCTTCCCGGGATTGTTAAGTTCTGATATGGGTCCCAGAATCCAGAGACTCTGAGTGATCTATGGTAGGAAAGAGACTCCAACCTTGACTGCAGGTATTTGGGACCTGAAAGGGTTAACCCACCTGCTAGGAGTGTTAGCAGGGGTCTGTGGGGTTTGTTTGGACCAGGATACATGTCTGTATGTGAAGCTGTGGACTGTTTGCTACTGAGACACTGCTGGACATCTGTGTCCGTGTTTGAACCCTCTGTGAGCAGGCTGGGACTCTAAGCCTGAGAAGGGACGTACGTATACAGGCGGTGAGCCGGACTCTATTATACTGAAGAGAAGTTTTGATTGTCCTTTCATTTTCTGAAGATAAGCTGTTTCTGTTTCAGCATTTTGGCGCTTTTGGCGCTGGACACGGGCCAGCATGGGCACCCTGACCGGTCTGCAGCTCTGCAGCCCCATACGCAACACACTGCAATACACTGTGTTCAGATGCCTTTGTGTTGGAACTCGCATTAACTGTTTCAACAATTTGAGCTACAGTAGCTCTTCTATTGGATGGAACTACATGAGCCAGCCTTTGCTCCCTACGTGCATCAATTAACCATGGCCGCCCCTGTCATCGGTTCTGCAGTTTTCCTTCCTTAGACCACTTTTGGTAGGTCCTGACCACTGCAGACCGGGAACATCCCACAAGAGCTTTGAAGTTGCTCTGACCCTTTCGTCTAGCCATTACAATTTGGCCCTTGTCAAAGTCACTCAAATCCCTATGTTTGACTATTTTTTCTGCTTCCAACACATCAACATCAGGGACAAAATGTTCACTTGCTGCCTAATATATCACACCCACTTCCAGGTGGCATTGTAATGAGATAATCTGTGTTATTCACCCCATCTGTCAGTGTTCATAATGTTATGGCTGATCAGTGTATACTGTATATCAATGCACAAACAGAGAGCGGGCTCACTTGGAGGCAACCCAACCCTTCTAAAAAGTACAATCATTCACTTGATGCCCAGGCATCACCTTTCCAACACAGCTGAAATCTCCCAGTGTGTGCCTGCACCAAACCTAAAAAAATATGGCACCTGCTGCATACATTTGCAAACACTTGGGGAAGCAACTCTGTCGGCAGTTTGGCTTCCCCATGTTTTTGCACATGCATGCAGCTAAAACCTCTGTTTATATCCTGAGTAGGTAAACAGATTTGTTTAGATTTTTTTTTCCTGGGGTCCCCCATCTGCACTGTACTTTGCATATTTCACTTTTTGGTAGATTTAAACATATCGGAGCATCTGTTGAATTTGCTTGTCTGTATACCTTTAAAAAAACCTGCAAGAAAAAAAATACAGGGAACCTGTATTGATTAACCTCTCTTTCTAAAAATACCAGTTGCCTATTCTTTGAACCACTGACCCAAAACAGTTATGCAGATAAGGACTTTTGACTTATATGATCATATTTTTTTTACTTCTTTATTAAGGTTTTTAACATTTGCAAATAAACAACAATATAGGCAGCGATGCAAAGATGACATAAAAAACAACGTACAACTGAAAGCAATAAACAACAGTGTAGTCACATCCTAAATGAGGGGAAAGGACAAAGCTCGCTGATGGGCTCTCAAAGTCTGGTGAAAAAGAAAGAGGGGCTGAGTGGTTGTGCTGGCCTCCAGAAAGTTCAAAAGTCGAAGAGGAGTAGGGCAGAGCTTATGAAAGGACAGCCCTAGGACGGGAGAACTCAGAACAAACTATTCTGAAGCACAACCCAAAGAGAGAGAGAAGTAGAAAGGAAAAAAAAAGAAAAAAATAAGGGGAAGAAGAAAAGAGGAATAGGGGAACGGAGAGTTGATATTGGGGGAGGGAGTAAGGGGTGCAAGAAAGGGAGGGGACTGTGACCATAGTGGCAGTAGCAGGTGGCAAAGGTCCATAAAATGTTGTAATTAAGGGCCATTCCCAATTCGTCAAGGCTGCATAAGGGAATGGTGTTCCTGTGAAAACATGAAATAAACCCAGTAAAACCAGGTTTTCCTGAATTGTTCTTCGTGGTGTAGGAGCACCAATGTGAGGTCTTCCATCATTTTAATATTTCATGAACATATTTGCTTTAGGTCATTAACTCAGAAAGTACTCAGAAGAGCTCCAGGAGAACGGCCACTAAACTAGAATTTATAGAGCATGTCAGCAGTGGTAGCCCCCATAATTCAAATTATAACAGATTAATTTTAGACCTTGGGTTTCAGTTTCAGACCTTGGGATCACTAGATATGTCCAAAAAACTTTACTGAAGTACCTTGAGCATACCTTTTATGTTATGTGCATACTAGTATGCAGCTATATATTTGGGAATTGATGGAACCGACTGTCAAAATGTCCTGATATTTTTCTCATTATGTTAGATAGCATTTTCGGTATGAGCCAAACCATTTTATTGGTGTCATGTGACAAGCATTCTCTATATCATTCTTCCAGGTGTGTTTCATAATTGATTATTCTTACTGTCTTCCACAGCTGATGAGGTTAATAGCGATGCCATGGTATAGAGAGTATTTTTGGCTTCTGTTGTTTGGAGGCATTATCCTCGTCACAGCGATCATCTCCTTTGGTATGATTTGTGTGTGCCGAAACCGTTTATCAAAAAGTAAGTTCACACAGACTAGTTGCATGTAATTGATTTTTCGTTATCAAGGTTCAAAGAGAAAAGAATCAGACTTGATAATTCAGTGTTCTTATATGTACAACTAACTGGAAAAAGCACATATTTTAGTTCAGAATTGGTGTACCAGTCATTTGTGTAAGCAAGGTAAATTAGAACGCAAAAACAATATAATCTAACAGTTTTTTAAGAAGTTCCAGTGGCAACACTAGGCAAGTCAGGTAGTGCTATACTGTGTATTTGATTTCATTTATGTTCATATCATGTACTGCTTGAAAGGAAGCCTGTCATAAGTTGAATATGTGGGTTATCCTTGCTGACTTAATGGAGAACTTTGAGGTGAGTGATTTTCACTCATCCTCATAGTTCTAGCTGACCTGTGACAATGAGACTGTCACAGGTCGGCTCAGTAGATCGGGAAGTGAACGAACACATACCGACGCTTGCTCACTTCTTGATCCTGTCACTGCAGAGAGCCGTGACAGGGAGGGACTGGATTCCGCCTCTCCGCTCCGATCCTCCAGCGCTGACTGGCGGAACGGACGGGGGATGGGGCCGGTACAGCTGGCTCTGCCTCTAGATAGGCAGAGCCAGCTGTCAGTCACGCAGCTGGGTGGATCCAGACATAATTGTCGGGATCCGTTTCAGCTGCGGCGTCTCAGTATACCGCGAGCTGCAGCTCGCGGTATACTGAGCTTTGGGTGACGGGAGGATGCTGGTTTGTGTCCTCCCGTTACCCTTAGGAGAACTATGGGGAAAAGCCCTAACCCCATAGTTCTCCTTTAATTTTGAAAATCCACTTGCCTGTCTTTCATGCTGATCCTTCAGTTTTAATACTTTAAAGGATCCATACTATTTTCAGGTCAGTGGCCCAGAAAGTATCAAAGCCAGAGGGTTATTATGACAGTGCAGCAACTGGCAATTGACCAAATCAGAAATCGCATACTCCATATTTATCTCATGGCAGGATTTGATCATTTAGGAATGTCTCCCAGCATTATGAATGTGGGCAATAAAAGTAGCCAAACTTATTGACTGTGGTCTTTTGACTAGATTTCAGTTTCACTAAAATTATACATTCGTAATTGGCCCTTAGTATTTGTAAATGATACCTTTTGTATTTGTAGCGTTATACTTGTAAAATTATACATTGTACATTTGTACTTGTTCCTTATATACTTGTGAAATTATACATTTGTACTTGTCACTTCATACTTGTAAAATTATAACTTTGTACGTGTCCCTTATATAGTTGTAAAATTATACATTTGTACTTGTCACTTCATACTTGTAAAATTATACATTGGTACTTGTCCCTTCATACTTGTAAAATTATACATTTGTACTTGTCCCTTCATACTTGTAGAATTATACATTTGTACTTGTCCCTTCATACTTGTAGAATTATACATTTGTACTTGTCCCTTCATACTTGTAGAATTATACATTTGTAATTGTCCCTTATATACTTGTAGAATTATACATTTGTACTTGTCCCTTATACACTAGTAAAATTATACATTTCTACTTTGGCCTTATATACCAGTAAAATTATACATTTGTACTCAGGGCCGGCCTTTGGGGTGTTCGAGATGTGCGGCAGCACAGGGCGCCGTGGCAACAAGGGCGCCAGGCGGCCGACACAGCTCGTCCCGGGGCAGCTACAGTCTGCAGCTTCTCTCCTCCTCACCGCTCGGCCATCCGACATGAAAGTGATCCCTTTGCAGCTTTCAGGACGGCCGAGCGGTGAGTAGAGTGGCGCCGCTGTCATCCTGTCAGTTTCAGGATGACATCGGCTCCGTGCGTAGCCAAGCGGAGGATCGGTAAGTATCATTGGTATTTACCGATCCTCCGTGTGCAGCACAAATACAGATCTGCTTCATCAGCTTCTTCTCTCTGGCAGTAGGAGCCAGATGACTGACAGGTGAATGCGGAAGTGATGTAATACACATCACTTCTGCATTCACACTACAGAGGGAGTTCAGCAAGGAGCTAATCTCCCTCCCTCTTCCTCCTGACGCCCTCCCGAGCCGGTCCCGGGCCGCAGATGGGCTAGCGGATCCCGGGATCCGGCTGTAGAAATGAGCGGGCCTTTCCTGCCCTAGGGGGCGCGCGCGAGGAGGAAAAAAATGCCGTCTGGATACGGCAACCCGCTGATGCGAGTCTGCCGTCCGTCCGTTTTTTTTCTTAATGGGCGGACGGCAAGAGGTTAAAGCATGAATTTACAGTGTGCATTATATTTTTAAACATATAACATTATGAGGATTATTAACAGTTAAACTTTCACATTTCTGTATTTTAATGTGGTGTGGTAAAATAATCTAGCTTCCTTCTCCTTCACTGCATTATTTTTAGATAAATAATCAGTTCATAGAATTGAATAGTAATAAAAATAATATACATGGGGGTGTGGCCGGCATGTGATCCTGGGCAGACGTGTGAACCGAGAGCTCCGCTCATTCTAACATCCTACTCATCTTGGCTGTGCTGGCTGAGTTCAGCAAGATGTCTGTGGGAATACAGACGAGTGGACTTGCTGAACAGGCTCCCTCTAGCTCAGACATCCTGGCAGCCATTACATCCTGTAACGAGGTGCACACAACCAAGATTGATTCTCTGTCGGCTGATGTGGCTTTCCTGCGCCATAATCTGGATAAATTCCGTACGCGCATGGTGGAAGCTGAGTCCCGGATTTCTCAGGTGGAGGAAACAATGCAAGCCGACTCTGCAGAGGTCAGGGTACTGCAGCGCCAGCTGCGGGTTCTACAAGAGAAGGCAGTGGACACCGAAAACCGGCTGCGCCGCAACAACGTCCGCGTTTTGGGCCTCCCTGAACGCGTGGAAGGTAAAAAGCCAGCTGAGATTGCTGAGATCTTTCTGACCACGCTGCTTGATTTCCACGATCTGCCTCCAAAATTTGTGGTGGAAAGAGCGCACCGCGTTCCCCCCATTCCTCCAAAACCAGGAGCTCCTGCCCGACCATTCCTGATTCGGTTGCTGAATTACAGAGATCGGGATTGGGTCCTCGCTGTGGCAAGAGCCCGTCCTACTTTAAAATACGAAAATGCCAGAGTCTATCTTTTCCCTTACTACTCTGTTGAAATACAGCAACGTCGCAGATCCTTGACAGAGATCCGTAAGAGGATCCGGGAGAAGGGCCTTCAATACGGCCTCCAATACCCTAGTCAGCTTCGGGTGATTGAGGGCGCCACTACTCATTTCTTTGATACACCTGCGGCGGCTGCCGCCTGGCTGGGTGACGCCTGATCTGTTTTTATTGTTGCTAGCTGGCATGGTAGCATGTTCCCTAACATTTTATTCTCAGCTCAATGTTTAATCAGCACTGAAGAGATATGAGCCTGCTAGTTCCCAGATTCCGTGGACTTGTGTGTGTAGTTCTAGTCGAGTTCCTACACTGCCCTAGCAGACTGTTTGGTTCTTTGGTTGAATGATTTGACCTGGTTCATTTTTGGGGACATTAGGCTTTGCTTCTAGGATCTGTTTAGGTTATGTGTTGGGCAGGTAGGGTGGGTTCTGGGCTTGGTTGGGG
>NW_017306386.1:205816-214799 GCF_000935625.1 Nanorana parkeri | reverse complement strand
GGGGGGGGATTTTGAGTTGTTTTATTTCTTTTTTTTTTTCATACGGGTGGTTGGCTCACGTGCTGAGACTGCACAGGATTCTCTCTGACATGGATGGAGGAGATATTGAGGGCCTATTGTGCCTCATAGCATGGCTTGAGTTCTCTCTTTATTTCTTCGCTCATGAGTGTGCGGAATGTGGAGGTGATTAAGATTTTGTCCTGGAACATCAGAGGCCTCAACTCTAAATTCAAGCGAGCGCTTATGTTTAAATATGTTAAGCAGCATAACCCCCACATCCTTCTGCAGGAGACTCACTTGGTGGGTAGTAGGCTCCTGGCCTTGAGGCACCCTTGGGTGCAAAAGTATTTTCATGCCTCACATTCCACATACTCGAGAGGTGTTTCTGTTCTTATCAATAAATCTCTGCCCTGTACGATTGATGCAGTGCATACTGACCCTAATGGTAAATTTGACCCAACTTTTGACTCTCTTATGTCTGCCAGACGCACGCTCAATTTACATCTCGCGGACTTAACGAGAACTGACCTATATAAACCTAAACAGGCACACTTTGGGTCTATGCGGGCCCCTATTTTATATAAAAACTCCGGGGTTCTGTACACCCTATGTATAATAAATAATTGAGTTAATCTATGTGATAAAGAAATAGACACATCTTGCACTCCTTGAAGTACTGCCCTCCATGTTTCCTCATCAATGATGCTTATATCCTCTGTCCAGCGCTCCCTGCATATCAATGGTCATATGTCTTAACCCCCTTCCCCCCAGAGTATAGTTGCATTATTGAGACTATTCCGAGTTTCTCCCAGTTACAAAAACCCTGTAATTTAATTAGTTCAGGCAGTTGATCATTTGCCCACAAGGGAGTGTAGTTAGTGTATCTTTCTATATCCATAATCCTTTTGCTCAGTCCCCATATTTTCTTTAACAGTTTCATTGTGGGTATCCCAGGCCCCTTCTTTATATATGCCCTAGTTTCTAATGCTCTTAATGGGTCTACCCCTTCAAACATACTTGCCAAAACTTTATATGAGGAGTTTGTTGTCCCATTCAAGTCCCATCCCATAAAGTGTTGAAATTGCGCTGCAAAAAATACACCCATGGGTTTGGGACTGCTAGCCCACCCTGATCACTGGGATGTTGTAAGTATTCTAACCGAATCCTTGGATTCTTCCCCTTCCATATAAGTTCTCTAAACAGGGTATTAATTAACTTAAAAGTTCTATTTGTAATCCAGCAAGGAGAGTTATGTAATAAATATAGTAGCTGGGGCATCCATATCATTTTTAAAAGGTTAGTACGGCCTGCTACTGACAACGGGAGTCTACACCAACTCTTACTTTGTTTTTTGAATCTCTGCAGTACAGGACACAGATTGAGCTCTACATAGTCTGTTATTTGTCTAGATATCGTCACCCCCAAATATTTAAAAGAGTTCACAACCATCAACGGGAAGGCGGGCTGCTCCACGCCATCTGGGAGAGGATCTATCGGTAGCAAAGCAGACTTATCCCAGTTGATACATAATCCGGAGTACACCCAAATTCCGAAATAATTGCCATTGCTGCTGGGAGGGACATTGCTATATTAGACAGAAAAAGGGGCATGTCATCTGCGTATAAAGCAATTCTTTCCTCGCCCCCTCTTCGTATTAGCCCTCTTACTGATGTTTATTGTCTAATGCTGGCAGCTAATGGCTCTATTGCAAGGGCAAACAGAAGTGGGGACAAAGGACATCCCTGTCTTGTCCCTCGAGTCAGACTAAATTCTAAAGGATTGTGCCCCATTGACCCTGACTGATGCTTTAGGACTGACACGCAGTAATCGAATCCACTTAATAAATGTGTGGCCATTAAATACCCCCATTCTACACTATCAAAGGCTTTCCTGGTGTCAAGTGATACTAAAGCCCGGTTACCCTTTTCTTTTGTAGGTACTTGTATATTGAGAAAAACCCTTCTAATATTGATAGCAGTGGATAGATTAGGAATAAATCCTGTTTGATCTGGATGTATTATCTTTGTTATTGCGCTTTTGATTCTATTGGCCAGAACCTTTGCCAGTATTTTTACATCTACTGTTAAAAGTGAAATTGGCCGGTATAATTTCATTTGTAAAGGATCTTTATCTTTTTTTGGTATTAATTAATATAGTTGCCTCATACATTGATAGTGGGAGATGTCCAGTTCCAAATGCACTGTTAAATGTCTTCAGCAGTTCTGGTAGCAGTGCCTCCCTGTATTGATTGAAAAACTCCAACGGGAGTCCATCTGGACCAGGAGCTTTCCCCTTTGGGAGTGAAGCTAATGCTTCCTCGAGTTCTTCTAATCTTAGCAGGCCGTCCAGAGACATTTTATCCTCCTCTGAGATTACAGGCAGCTCCACTTTTGTCAAGTAATTTTGCAGTTCCCCCTGGTAGTATTGAACTCTAGTTGTGTATAGGGCCTGACAAATTTCCCTAAACGCATTTAAAATGTCTTGCGTCTCCGTACACTTATAACCTGTGCCATCATAAATAGCCCCTATATACAAGCTACGCGTCTGGGAGTTAGCAATGTGAGCCAACAATCTACCAGGCCCTTCTCCCTTCGTCCACGCCTTCCTTTTCCTAAAATGCATTTTATTCTGAGCCTTCCTTTACTGTAAGAATTGCAACTGCTTCTGCTTTTGAAGTCATGTTGCTTTATTCACATCTGTATAGGTTGCTGCATATCTAGCCTCTGCATCTAGTACCCGCCCCTTAACCTGATCCATTTCCCTTCTAGAGTTGGACTTGACTTTACTAATTTCTTTAATTAACACCCCTCTCATATAAGCCTTCATAGTATTCCATACTATCTCCTGGGGGGGCGTATGTTTGTTAGTAAAAAAAAAAGAACTCTACAGCCTCCTTAGCCTGACCAGGAGAGGTCAAGATCGACAACCATGATGGGTTAAGGCACCATAACCTACTGCCACAATGGTTTCCTACTCTGACATTCACTATCACAGGAGAATGATCTGAGATTCACCTCGGGAGCATTTCCACCCTTGTAACGAAGGGTAGCAAGTCTGCTGTTCCAAGTGCAAGATCTATGTGGGATAAGGAGTTATACACACTGGAGTAACAAGTATACTGTAACTCTGAAGGATGTAGGCTTCTCCATATGTCGTTAAGTCCTAATTCCCTGCATAGTCTTGCAAAGGGAGTCTCTAGATTCTTTGTAGTACCTGCAGACGATGGATGTCTGTCTAATTGCCAGCTAATTACTTAGTTAAAGTCTCCCACTACCAATATTGGGACCATATTTACTTCTGATATAAAACTTGCCAGTTTCTTAAGTACCACCGGTAAATAGGGGAATGGAATTTTATAAGGCGCATGTTGGCTTAGTTTAGGCGAGATGTATACCTCCTGTCTCGCTACCAATTGCTGACCTCCTTCAATGAACGGGGCCCATGTCATCCTGATCCATAAACCACCTAGGAACCTGACTGTGCCTCTTATAGGCCTATTGCCCAACTCAATTGTGATGTAAAGATTTTAACTAAGATCCTTGGCATATGCCTTAACCAGTTGATGGATAGTCTGATAGATACGGACCAAACTGGCTTTATGCCTCGTAGATCCACAGATGTTAACCTACGTCGCCTATTCACCAATCTGCATGCATCCCATGCCAATACCGGAAACTAGGGTGGTCGCATCTCTTGATATAGAAAAAGCCTTTGACATGGTGGAATGGTCTTATCTATGGGATGTACTGGACAAAATGGGATTTCCCCTGGAGTTTACCCGCTGGATTAGACTGTTGTATCACAGCCCTGTGGCCTCTATAAAGCTAGATAACAAGGTATCCAGGCCCTTTTCTATTTGTAGGGGTACTCGGCAGGGTTGTCCGCTGTTGCCGACTCTCTTTGCCTTAGACATGGAACCCATAGTGGAAGCCTTACGGATATCCCCCTGTATTCAGAGGCTTAGAGTTGGCTGGTTGGAGGAGAGGGTGGCGCTATATGCAGACGATCTGCTCTTATTTCTCAATGATCCTGGACCCTCACTGCCGGGTGCCCTGGAAGTGCTGACTGCATTTTTTTCTGTGTCAGGTCTACAGGTCAATTGGCACAAATCCATACTGTTCCCCATTGACACCCACGCTAGGTCTGTGCCCAGGACGGTTTATCAACTGTCCTGGGTGGACTCTTTCACATACTTAGGTGTGGTGATCTCGGGATCGCCTCAAGAATTCCTCACGTTTAATGTTCTTCCCATTTTGAGTGATATGAGACTGAGACTAAAGGCATGGGCTAACCTCCCTCTGTCCCTGTTGGGCAGAATTAATCTAGTTAAAATTAATCTATTGCCCAAGTTGACATATATCTTTCGTAATTCCCCTATATGGGTTCCTAAATCCTATTTTCGTGAAATTAATCAACTGGTTTCCTCTTTTTTGTGGGGTTCCAAACCTCCGAGATATAAACTAGCGACCTTAACTCGCCCCACTCTCCAGGGTGGTCTGGCACTCCCGGACTTTTATAAATACTTCCTTGTTACCCAAATGGTCACGGCCCGTTGGTGGCTATTGGCGGATGTCGCCAACTCCTCTGTCATGCTTGAGGCTGCCATTTTGAACTCAGTAGAAGCATTAAGTAGTCTCCTCTATAGAGGACTGCAAGCCCCTTATCCCCTTATCCCTCTATACTTACTAACATTATAGTTACAGTTATAGTATAGATACTGGGTTATCCTGGTGTTCGCAAGCCAGTTTGGGTTTTTCCCCGAATACCCCCTTGTGGAACAACCCTCAATTGTCTCACTTTTACACGATCCCTGACCCCTCTTTTTGGGCAAAGCGAAACATCAAACGGTTATCAGATAACCAATGCAAACTCCTTGGTGCCTTATGATGTGCTTACTGAGAGATACCCTATCCCTCCTAGATGCCTTTTCCGATATCTGCAGCTCTCCCATGCCTTCAGGTCTCAGTTTCCTGGTGGTGGGATTCAACTCACTACTACACCACCGAAATCTCTTGGAAGGATGGAGGGATTGTTGAAGCCTGCCTCATGTGTTTATCGCATTTTACAGACATTGACTACCTCCACTCTGCTGACATTACAAACCAGGTGGAGGGTGGACATCCCCGACCTGGATGCTGATGATTGGAAGGCCCTTTAATGCTGATGATGGGATGGACCCTTTAAACTTTTAGTCGCAGTGCGGGATAGAATGGTTCAGTTCAAGATCCTCCATAGGGCATACTTCACCCTCCACCGCCTGAATAGAATGAATGCATCCATCTCTCCTTCCTGTTGGAGATGCCCCTGCCCTGAGGGCAATTTATTTCGCATTTTTTGGGAATGTCCCCTCATTGTCCCCTACTGGCATATCATCTTAGATTACATATCCGGGGGCACCTCTCTGCATCTTATCATGTCCCAGAACGTATGCCTTCTAGGATTGGTGGAGGATTTGGCTCCAACCAATTCTGAACGCACGCTTTTAGGCCTGACTTTGTTCTATGCCCGCAAGGCAATTGCTATGTACTGGAAGAAGCATGCTCCCTCGACTGTGTTGTTCTGGAAGAAACTGGTTAATGACAACTTACCTTTGTTCCAAGACACTTATGTTCACAGAGGATGCCCAGATATATTTCATAAGGTTTAGGATAGTTGGTTAGAATGTTCTGACTCTGCAGTAGATACAGACTCCTGAGGTCTCGGAGATTCGCTACTCCTTTCCATGGGACATAGATATATTTGGGTTATTGCTATGATACTTGGTTATGAGTGGTCCCATGTCTCGCTACCGGATCCTCCCCTTTTCTTTTTAATATTTTTCTTTTATTTCTACGTTTTATCCCTGCATGTATATCTGGTGCATTGTCTCGCTGGATGAGCTACCTTGGGAAAGCTCCCTTTCACCTGTACTGTGTTAATTTCCCCTTTAATTTAATTCCCCTTGCTGTTTTCTGTTTTGTTGGATGCATCGCTATGTCTGGTGCCCATGTTTTGGGTACGAACAGGATGCACTGTTTGTGTTTTAAATATGTGAAACAATAAAATATTTTCTCAAAAAAATAAAATAATATGCATGGGTCCTTATAAGAGTTCCCTCCCTATTTAATAGGGATGCACCGATACCACTTTTTTAAGACCAAGTACGAGTACTGATACTTTTGCTCAAGTACTCACCGATACCAATTACTTTTTCTTAAAGGACCAGGTCACATTTTTTCTAAAGCAATACAAACTAATGATTTTAGGTCAGTTTCTTAATATTATGATTCATGAGATGACGAGGGAGCATGACGCCGGCTTCCCAGCCAATCAGAATGCCGGGCGCTGCGTCATTACACGGCACCCGGCTTCCAGATTGGCTAGCTTTCTGAGCAATCGGGAAGCCGGGCAGCGCGTCATTACACGCTAACCGGCTTCCTGATTTGCCGGGAAGTCGGCTCCATGCTCTCTCATCACAAGTGATGAGAGAGCATGGAGCAGTTTCCCGGCCAATAAGGAAACCGGGCAGCGTGTATTGACAAGCTGCCCGGCTTCCTGATACAGGAAGTACTCGTGCTAGGTATCGGAGCATTTGGGCGAGTACGAGTACTCACCCAAATACTTGGTATCGACACCGATACCGATACTATTTAAAGATTCAGCCGCTTATAGGGCCTGCATTTGTCCACTGCCTGCGGGATCTGGGAGTACTTCACCCACTTAACCAATTTTTCTATTGTTATACTCTGCTCTTTGAAGTGGCGAGGGGGCAGGGGGGCCCGACGGGGGATTTGTTTTATGGTTTTCCTCTTACCAATTGGTGTTGAGCCCTCTCTCCTTAATTAGCTGAGGTTCTTTCGTATCTGGGGCGATCACATATCTTTTCTCCCTCCTCACTATTTTGTCTTCATCTGCTTTTGGCTCAGCCAGCCCTTCCCTCTCTTTTCTCCCTTGGTCCCCTTCTTCCCATCCTCTCTTCCGCCTCTTCCTACTCTTCCTCTCCTCTTTCTTCTTTTATCTTTTTCTATTCTTTATCTATTTACTTTTATATGGGTTTTTTTTCTTCTCTTCTTGTTCTGTTTTTCCCCTGCAGTGTATAGGACTGCTTACATGTTTCGTTGTTTCTTCTGGCTGTCAAATGGCTTTCAGCTGAGTTTCTTCTATATATCCTTTTACCCCGATACTTCCCAGTTTAATATGTCCGCTCCATAAGAATTGGGGATTACCACATTTCAATTTTTGAAAGTTGTGTTGCGCCTAACTTCTTACCTGATTTGTTTCATACAATTTTTTGTGTAAATTTTAAATTTTGCTGTTGCTAGGTTGGATGAACAGTGGTTTACATTACATGAGAATATGGCATATGCAAGTTATCAACATTTTTATAAAGAAACATTAATAATGAATACTTTGTTTTATAAATAAATAGTGTACAATATGTCTAATGCACCCCCCGTAATTGGGAAGTAAACCTAATAGCAGTTACCCAAAATTCCCATGCTAAATAATTGTCTTTCTATGTAGCATACTGTCAAACAGTAGTAGCTAGGGGTGGTTTACTAAAAGCTAGAACCATAAAACATGCATCATTCATTTTTTGGAGTCGCCCAATTTGGTATGTTTAATTTTCCCATAAACTATAATTGGGCTTTAATCCTTTTGTACCAGATCAGTTTTTTCATTTTTCACACACATGAAAAAATTTACTAAAATCTCTATAATGTATGTTTCCTGAAAGCAAAGGACCTGTAAGGATATGATGAGAGTTGTCATTTTTTATGTTGCACAATACTGGCAAACTGCTTATTACTCCTATATTTCCAGAAAAAAATACACCTAAATTTATTTTTAGTGCACACAAATACATTTAGATGTCTGTTTATCAATGTATTCACCTAAAATTCATGTAACTTATACTCAAGATTCACATATTTTTCTAATGGAATCTTATGTGAAACATGTATGACTCTTGGGTGAAAACACTGATAAATAGATACCCTTATCTCTAAAATGTATATTCAATATACAGTGCATACTGGTTTTAGTAAATAGATACAAAATATATCAAGCATCAAAACTGCACGTGACATAAAAACAGCAAGAAATTACAATGCACATAATTGTCAATAGGAGACACTTTAAAAACCTAATTTAAAGTTCATACATTTAGAGGTAACCATAAATGATGAAGCTAGAGTTGTTCTTTGTACACTAGTGTGCACAGGAATACCTAATATATGCCATACAATAATTGCTTACAGAAATAACTTTGTAATGCTTTGTACCAGAATCATAATTGTAGTGTCACTATGAATGAGACAAATCATAGAATAAAATGTATACTTTTTATCTACGGTAATATAATATAATTTTTTTAATTAACACCAATCAAAGAGAAAAAGTGTTTTTTTCTGTTTGCTTACTTTTCTGTCTATCGATTATATAGATAGTTTTAATTTTTATTAAATAATTAGTTAATAATTAATAAATAGTTAATAATTTTAGTGAGACAATATGACTAAAAGAAAGTTGTCTTTGTCCTGAAAAATAATTACCCATAGCAGGAATGTAAAAACTGCTCTGGTCCATAGGTGGTCTACAAATGACAGAGCTGAAGTAGTTCAGTTATGCTGGCCATCCAAATTTTGTCTGGTTCCTAATGAACTGGCCACAATTCGCACCAAGGCTGACCTTGTCAGGAGCCTTTGCCCGATTTTGGGCTGGGTGGAAAATTCTTGGCTGAACAGTAACTGCAGCCATTCAGCTGAAGTCACTGTTCCATTATTCTGACTGCGGTGCTCGAGATTTCTGACCTGTCGCTGTCAGAATACAATAGCCCAGCAGAAGAGGGGGAGAGATCCGCTAATCCACACTTTTAGCGAAAATGGGGGGATCAGGAGGTTTTCACCTTCAGCTTAACTCCAGCTATCGCTTGTTAACCAACACAGGTTTTTTTCTTTCGGTGAAAAGATTTTGGCATATGAATAAAGGCTGACTGGTGCTG
>NW_017306386.1:201187-205794 GCF_000935625.1 Nanorana parkeri | reverse complement strand
TGGTACTAACTGCCCAGCTTGCAGTATATTGTTTCATATCATGGGCGAGGGTAGGGTGATGAGGTTCACAAGCCAAAATGAAGCCACATCTAAGTAATAGATCTAGTCACAGATAATTACTCCTTTAGAGTAATCAGCCTGGACAATTCACATAAACACAGAGGTATGTTGGCCTCATTATCTCAACACTATTACAGAAATCTGTACTTTATGAAAGCTTAGCACTGCTCTGTGCTTTGAGATGGCAGAGGATGGCTGAAACCACAATCCATTTGCTATTTTAGTGTAACATTAAGACCCTGACACACTCAGCACACATAATTTAACATACAGTATCTCATTTGTGAATGCGGAAGTGATGTAATACACATCACTTCTGCATTCACAGCCCGGACGGAGATCAGCAAGGAGCTGATGTCCCGTCCTCCTCCTCCTGACGCCCTCGGAGCCGGTCACGGGATGCAAGATGGGGCAGCGGATCCCGGGAATCAAGGTGAGGGGTCAGGGGGGGAAAAACGAACGAGCACATATAGGCGATCGGCTGGCTATGGACCCGCTGATCGCCTATATGTGAAACACCCGGTAACGGGTGTGTTTAATCGTCGGGTCTTTTCTGCCCGTGCGTGCCCGCTAGGGAGACGGCAACCCGCAGATGTAGCAGTGCCGTCCGTCCGTTTTTTTACTACGGGCGGACGGCAAGAGGTTAAGGAATGCAAAGCATATATCCCTGTCAATTAATATTAATGTAGTCCGTGCCCCTATTGTCAACCAATATTACAGGAGTCTTGCGGAATAGTACAGCAACATTATACATAGATATACAGCATAAATAATAATAGTTCAAATGGTCAATTCTGGAAGCTGGAGGGGGCAGGGCAAGGCAAACTCCCAAAAGAGTTGATTGTTTATATTTTAGATTGTTTTGATTTAAAAAATGTAATTTAATTGTATTTAAACATGCCTTCAAAATAAAATACAGTTACACCAAAAAATGAATATGAAGTGATTCTCTTTACCAAAGCTACAACGCTACTGTCGCTTGCAGCCGCTCAGCTCCAGACGTCACCTAAAACCTCCCCGATATCACGATATTTTGCGCGGTATTGGTGCGGCTTTAGGTGACGTCTCTCAGCTCCCGGTTAACCTCTCGTCCTGGAAAGTCGGACAAACCCGAGAGAAATACACCACAGTAAATAAAATGGAAATAATTTAATGTTCCTTGGGTGGCCCGGTACCATTTGATCCACGGACCGGTACCGGTCCGCGGCCCGGGGTTGGGGACCACTGCTGTAACGTACCCTGAAGATATGTTACTTCCGTATCCCCTATTTCGTTCCTACAATACAAGTTGAAGGATTTGTAGAATAATATTAGGATTCCTTGGTTTTTAGTTGGAGCATTAGCCTGAAAAACGTGCAAGTAATCAGCATCAAAATATGGGGCGAGGTGGGCAGAGGATTTAAATAAAACATTTTTAATTGTAATTGTAGTAATTGTGGTAGACAGTCGTGATTTGGACATTAAGAGGGTTATTCAGGCAGCCGAGTGAATAACCCAGCCGAAGTGAAGTGAGCCGAACGCTGATCACTTCTGGCTTGTACGGCTGATTTCAGCTGCCTTCGGTGCAGAAGGACTTCGACTCGGCCGATCCTCCGGAAGCTCACTCGCTGTAGTTCGCACCTATTCTCATAGGGGCTGAACGGCAGTGAGTGAATAGCCGAATGCCGCCGAGTGGCATTCGGCGTGCCTATTCTGCTTGGTACCTCCGTGGAGAAGATAATAGTATGATGGGGTTTTGAATGGTTGGAATCTATAAGTGGGATGTCAAGGAGGTAAATAAAACGAATGCCTCTCAGATCCTGAGTCCACTCCAAAAGGTGTAAGGGTGCCCGATACAGCGGTGATAAGAAATAAAAATGTTAGCATGATCAAGCGGTATGTCATCTACCCATCCATTCAAGTATGGTAAGTTAGCAGAGGTATAGAGTGTTACCCACAAGGCAAAAAGGAACAAACTGAACTCAGTAATTTTCAGCAGGGGGTGTTGACCCATCAACCAACTGGCCAAGAACCCCGAGTTGCAGTCTTTACAAAGTAGTGTTCACATTTATATCTTTGAGGCATGGAGAAATGAATGATAGGCCAGCTGAGCTGCCACAGGTTCTAGCAAGCAGTAGGACTTATTAGTGAGATCTTTTAAAACTGATCCAAGGAGTAGTTTTTCTGTGGCGGGCTGAAACTCAGCAGGGTGGGATAACTTGTAGGGAAATTTAAGTACAACATAATACAAGAGTATTCCCGATTGTCTGTGGGCAGTAGTCATAAAATTAATGCAATGAATGTGCACTTAGCACTTATAAGAAGGCATAACAATAAAATGTGAAGTAGTTGCCCGGCCACACTTCCATGGAAACAAGCAAAGGTAATGAGCATAATTAAGGGGCTCCTGTGCAATATTCAGTGGCTCTAATGGGGATCACCACCACACGTAGAATTAGCGTGGAGCTATACTCTTCATCCCCATCTTGGGGCCGAAATGCAGTATTACATGAGATACTTCAACCTACAAAGTAAATGCTCCTCAGCTTCTTCTAGTGGCCCAAATGCAGTATTACTTTACATTCAGTCAGACTTATAATATAATGCTCTTCAACGCAATCTAGTGACCAAAATGCAGTAGTACGTTACATACATTCGATCTGAAAAGAACATGCTCCTTCGCTCAATCTAGTGGCCAAAATGCAGTAGTATATTACATACATTTGACCTGAAAAGCAAATATATCTAAGTATTTTCATTTTTATGTCTTAGCACAGAACAAATAATCAAAAAGAGTCATAGGGCAAATGGCTCTTCAAATTGGTTATAAATAGACCCCTTGGTATTTCTTTTAATATGAACCTCTGAAAATCCGACTGTGAAGATTAAAAGTAGGACCTTGACAACTGTATATATATCTTAACAACAACATAAATGTGTGCCCACTGTTAAACAGGAGTACCACTAGGTATTGCTAGCCAACTCCACCAGTGTGAATTTATTGTTATCGTGTTACACTTTTGCTGAATAGAATTGCTATGTTTTTAAAATTATATATTTCAAATTAAATACGTTTTTTTCCCCAAAGAAGCTCTGAAAATTATTCTTCAAAACTTGTAGACTAAATCTGTAAAACATTTCATTATTTTACAGGTGTAAGAGTTCGGATTCAGAAGTCTTTCAAACTAAAAAAAAGAAATACACCTACAATAGTCACAGAGTAAGTTCTCCAGCCAATACAGTAGTGTGCATTGTCACAATTTACTTGCACTGTAAATGTTTGCTTACAAACGTTTCAACACCATTATAGCAGTCTATAGAAAGAGGTAAGACTGTCATAGCCAAGTCAGGAGAGTCAATGCGTAGATGAGCTTTCAGTTAGGTTACTTAAAAAGAAAGGGAACTTTAAAAATGCCAACTTGACCAAGTGATTTGAGCTAATGGGTACTGTATGAACAATACAGGGTGCATTCAGGAAGAAGTAAGATTATGGGAAGGAGGTTTAATCTGTTGTGAAGCACCATTTGATTCTCATAAAATGGCAGACGGGCAGAAAAGGGAAATGGGAAGAAAAAAATGGTAATACCACGTGACAGGATTATACGATCTTGAAACTAAGCTGTATCAAGTCAACTATGCAGGGTGCAGTTGGGATATAACTGCAATAATATGTAATCTACTTCACCAGTAAATAAAGAAATACAGTTATTAAACAACAGAAATGCCCAATAAAACACTCTCTTAAGGATCACATATGTATATTATGTACTGCACAGCAGTTGTACATTTAGTAGAGTTAGAACTACTAACAAAAGAAATACTTTGTCCATTTCTCTCCACAGTAATTCAGTTGAAATTGTATAGTGTGTTTTTTTCAGAATGAACACACATACCAGGAAGGCTTTAAAACATGCTAGAGGTTCCCAGGAAATCTGCACAACCTCTTTATTGCCTACTCCACACCTTGTTTCGATATATTTTTGTTCCACATACAGTACATTTGTACAGTATATAGACTTATATCTATTGCCTTAATTTCTTTGCAACATTGTTTACTTTAAAATGCTGTCAAAAGAAACTCTTCTTTGAATTTCTTTAGCTCTTCCATACAACAACTATGTGAGCTAAAGACGTTATCATTACACAGCATGCAACCACATGTATGCCAAAATGAAGTAATAGACCACTTCTCCTATTTCTCTCACTTTGCAGTGCTTTGTCACTGCTTGCGCATTTACAAGGAGAAAAAAGCAATGTAATTTTCCAGTCAGCTTTAAAGCAAAATGCCCACAGTGAAATGAAACATCCTCTTCAAACATATGACTCTCTAGCAGTCCTTTGGCATTTACATTGCAATGACTAAAGCAACAAATAGCAACGCGACTTAAAGCAAACCTGTCTCCAATAGTCTTAAAAACACCTTCTCATTTGTGTCCTAGGCACCCCCTGGTGCCTTTAACTTATTTGTCGGACATTTGCCTACTGCCTCGTTATTCACTGGGTTTAAAACTTCAGTACTTCCACTTGTGTGTTTGTGTGTGGAAGGGGGTGGGATGGGGTGCAGGGGC
>NW_017306386.1:155220-201174 GCF_000935625.1 Nanorana parkeri | reverse complement strand
CTAAAATATTTTTTGCAAAAGCACATTTTGTAATAGGATCTTTTCAAAGACAGCAGTGGGGAATTGGATAATGAATACATTAAAGCTATAGAGGATAATACAAGGCTGCATTCCATTTTTTTAGGTTGGAGACATATTTGACTAAAGTGTCCACACATATAGAAAACTGTCTGGCATACTCTGATCACCCTAAGGAAAAACTATTTTCAAATGTTTCTATAAAATGTATGCTATACTGAGCTACCTTACACATATATGTCTATATGAGGAGAGAGGCGCAGGCAAACAGATCCAAATCCAGACTAACTGTGGTGCACCAATAACAATCGAACAAGGTTTAAAATGTGTCAGCGTGATCTGCTGGGACTCTTAGGCATATGATTTTCACCTGACCCATCTAATGATCACTGGATCGGAAAATATTCATTCCATCCCTAGGGGCAACATCACAGCTTTTCATATACTTACTCTGGTCTGGGGGATATCAGATGGCAGTTTTTACTTTGTCATCTTTTTCCAATGTAACATCAACTAAAGGTGAATAAGAATGTGAGTTGATCTGTTCTATAACATATGTTGGGTTCCTCAGTCCCTTCTCCTCAGTATTTACAGCATTAGGTATTGATCACATGTAAGCATTAGCTAATAAAATAGTTTTATTGTCTAGATTTTCCTTGATCATATGCAGTCATACATAACTGGATGGGACCTAGCCTCTCTGGCAGGTCCAGTTTATTAGGTGAAAAATTAGGTGGGACAATTTGGGAGTACAAATATGTAGCATACAGGTATGTGTAAATAAATATGTATTTAGGATTTTTGATTGAGAGGATGACTGATTCATGACATAAGTTCTGTTTTACACAGAAAGAATGGACACATGGGACTCACAGCACATACCCAGTCAATCAACAGGATTGCTGAAAATGCTGGATGATGTTGATGACCATGCACCATGGTTGCTGGGTCTTTTTCTTAACAATGAGGATGAGTGGGAGGTGCAGCTGCAAACATAGGAAAAGTCTGAAATATCTTATCAAATATAATGGGGGAATTTATCAAAACTGGAGCAGACAGAAATTGGAGCAGTTGCCCATAGCAACCAGCTTCTCTCTTTAGTTTGTTCAGTTAAGATTTTAAAATGAAAGAGAGAAGCTGATTGGTTGCCATGCACAGCTGCTCCCGATTTTGTCTGCGCCAGTTTAAAAAAAAAACCCTCAATAATGTTGTACTGAAATGTTTAGAATTTATCTGAAATTAAATGGGATCTAGCCAGATGGAAAGTTTAGAATATGGCTCTTGCTAAATTTTTGATCACCTTTACCCATTGCCCATAGTCAGTCATACACATTTCACTGAATACGTGTTCCCAGCAGTGTTTGATTTACCTAGAAATATACAAGTTTGGATTACAAAATTAAAGAATAGACTGTATGAGACTGTAAGATTTCTAGCTACCATATGTACCATACAATTTGTTTGTTTTTTAGCTTAACCAGTTGCCGTCCGCCCGTTGTAAAAACGGATGGACGGCACTGCTGCATTGGTGGGTTGCCGTCTCCAGACGGCATTTATTTTCTGCGGGCGCGCACGAGCAGAAAAGACCCGTGCAGTGCAATCACCTGTTACCGGGTGTTTCACATATAGACGATCGGCGGCTCTATAGTCTGCCGATCATCTATATGTGCTCGTTTTTTCGGGGGGAAAAAATAAAAAAAATTAAAGTCACATATAAAAAAGTAAAACAAAATAAAAGCTACATATAAAAAAAGTTGAAACCCCCCCCCCCAAATGTTTAACTCCCCCACACCCACGTTTACGCACATATAAACGTAATTATGGGCCCGGTGCACCAGCGCGCGAAAACGACAATTACGCTACACACGTTACATATCGCCGCGAACGTCGGAGTGAGAGCAATCATTTTAGGGCCATCAATCACTGATAACACTAAACTGATGAGCGGTAAAAGATTTTAAAGCGTCATCTGTGGCCAATTTTGGATATTATCGTTTTTTGAGGTTCCACGCGCGCACGCAATTTTAAGGCTTGACATGTTTGGTGTCTTTTTACCCGACGTGACCCCGTCTTTTATATTTTACCAAAAAATTGGGTAATAATCATTGTTTTATCATTTAATATAGGGGAAACATTTTTTTTGTTAAAAATTCTGTAATTTTTCCTTAATATAGAAAAAAATAAAAACCCCAGTAGTGAATAAATACCACCAAAAGAAAGCTCTATCTGTCCCCAAAAAATGGTATAAAATTCATTTCAGTACAGCTTTGCATGACGAAATAAATGTCAGTCAAAGTACCGCAGCGCTGAATACTGAAAAATGGCCTGGATGGGAAGAGGGTTTAACACCGCAGATGTCAACTGGTTAAAGTAACACTAAACTTAGGAGCTAAATCTTTAAAATGCATTCACGTACCTTAACTATTAATAAAAATTTATCTTATTTGTGTATCACTCGGCTGTAGATCATCAAATCATCTCTGAATTGGTGCGAACACTGTTCTGGAGGGTGGCTACTTTTGTTCCCCCTGGTCCCTGTGTGTGTTGTAAAGTAGCCATCGCTCCAAGCTTGATCCCTTGATGGACTACAATATCCCATTTAGTTTACTAATTTGTATTGAGGTTGAGTGATACACAAATAAACTATATTTTTGTAAATAGTTAGGGTACTTGAATGCATTTTTAAAATTATACTCCTAGGTTTAGCGTCTTTTTAAACCACTTTGAAAACCCCAAAAATGTAGGGGAAGGGTGCGGGGCTGTTGAAAGGAGACACAAACTATTGCATGCCTGCTGAAAATGTTGCATGATATATCAATTAAATCATGTTTTACTTGTTTTCAGCGATGGCATATATCGTTCATCGGAGCCATCTCAAGTCAAATTGCCAAATCGGACGCAAAAAGATTTTGGTAAATATGTTTTTTTTGGATGCCAAAAAAACTATATAACACCTATTCCTTTAGAAAGATCAATTTTTAAAATTAAAACTGTAATATGAGAATAGGGTGTGTTCAAAATATGGAAAATATTTGAGTTAATTGAGTTAAGGGTGTGTTCAAAACATGGAAAATAAAGTTTAACAAAAATCAAATGAATTAAAAATATTCTCAAACATATCTAAAAATGGTTACTTTAGGTCCTAACACCTCAGGTGTTGGTTTGGGATAATAGGGAAGTTTAGGCCTTTACGACCATAATTTAGTGCAGTAGACAGAGCAGCATTTGGATGTATTTGATTGTCTACAGGTTAATTGCTCTAAAGCACACATTTTTATTTTCACCTGCAATTTCTAAATTCCATTACAGTAATGCCACCTAACATGCATGCTGTGGCACAAAGGGTGCCTCCACAGGGCTTATGTGAGTATTTATATATTTGATTTTTGGGATTTGTACAACCATATCATACTGCATACAACATTCTATGTGTTTTTTACAGATCCCGGATATTATGACACGAAAGAAAATACAGATTCAAATATTCCCAACCTAAATGACAGATTCTCCTATGCATCCTATGATTCTGTAGGCAGCATTTCAGAAGTAAACTATTCTAATGAAGCTGCAGCAAGTAAGAAATTTGAAGGCCTTACTTTAAAGGGGATCAGCTTAATATAGAGAGAAATATATAGGTGCTGCCATTGCTGACTACTTTTTGAAAATGTTAGCTGTCACTGGTTTTAGTACTTTGACTTTAAACAAAAAGGTCACAAATCTTAGCTCCTAATCTACATACTTGTTTTGGGCCAGTGATTAACAAGTATTAAAGAAGTTGGATAAGCATGGCAGGAAACTAACATTTTCAGAAGGGGAGGTTATCAGTGAAAACCCGCCTAAGCATCTGAGTACATTCCTTCTAATATAAATATATTTTCTATGTAGGTTGATGTATTAAAAACCTTGTTTGTAATTGTGTATGTACATGTACATTTAATAATGGGTCAACTTTAAAGAGTGAACCTAAAATTTAAATTTCAGATTTAAACAAATGCAGATCACTTCCTACTCCCCCTCTATCTTATTATGTTTCTTGAGAGCTTAGGTTCCATATTCTTCCCATCAGAATCCTTTTCCTTAGCTCTGCTTACATTTACTTCACCCCTATTGTTGCATTCCCTGTACTATTAAATGAAAAAGAACAGAGTTCTTGTACTAAATGCAGATGGTGGGAGGTCTTGGGATACACGCTGCAGAGATCTAGACACCATTTGGAATTTTGTAGGTGATTCAGATTTTAATATGTGGACTTACCGCTCAGTCAAATTTTGCTTCACATAGTGTGAGCAACACAAAGGTTCCAATTTTCCTAAAGGAAGACAATAAGACAGTAAAATAATACATGTTTTGATGTGATGGGACAAAAGAAATCAAAAAACCCGTTAACCGAATCAGTAGGAATGCCTACTTAAAAAGAACTAAACCCAAACCTTTTTTTGTATTTAGTCTTCTTTTGGATCACAGGAGGACACTAATGTCCTCCTGTCACCTAAAGTCAGCACCTAGTGGGCTACTGACAGGAATATGCTGACAGTGCAGAGCCATGCTGCCGCCAAGAATGGTCCTGACTATATTGTTGAGATACACAACCATGCTTGATCGACAGCTCGCTCTGCCTCTGTAGAGCCAGCTGTGCCCACCCCTCCCCTGCCTGTCCCTCCAATGAGCTCTAGAGGAACAGAGAGGGGAGGGGGAATCCCTGCGCGGTGTGGTGACTGACAGTCAATGCTCTCTGCAGGGAGAATACCGTGAGCTGAGAGATCAGCAGTTCCTGATCACTCAGCTCTCGATCTATAGAGTCGGTGTCACATACCGGTTCCAAGTATTGGGAAAAGTACATTTTGTTCTTCCATTACTTCTTAATACAGAATACTTATCCTTTGATACTGAAATGAGACATAATGAGGATTATCTCTCAATATCAGGATAGTCCATGCAAATTATTCCTTTATACCTCAAAATCCAAATGCACATCCAGGACCATAGGTGTATAGAGTAAATATAGACTTATGTTATAGAGACATTTATTACAAACTGCATACAGCTGTTTGAGGCCTAAAGGAAGGCAATAAGACAGTTACCAAATGATAAGCTTTCATTTGTAAAAAGCTACTGCAAAGAAAAAGAAAAAAAAATCTACAATTATTTAATTTAACATTTAGCCGGTGAAACTGTAGCAGTCCAAGAATAAACCATATTGTTTCTTTGGCCAATCCTGTAACAGGTAGACTAGTATGTATTTAGGGCAAAAAACTTAAACACTTTCATATTCGGGGGACAAGTCACACAACTAAAAGTATACTGAATGATATGTATGGTGCTAAAGACATGTTATTCTTAATTTTCATCATTAATTTTAATTTACAGTAATTCAATATGAAAAAATAATTCTTGAGGTTCTTGACTGTAAAGTAGTCTGCGGTCAAGCAGGCGAGTGTAAATAAACTATTAATGTGTAAGTTTGTGAATGCAGATGTCTGTAAAACACAGAAGAAATAATAAAAGAAAAGGTTTATGCCTTTTTTTAAGTAAACCTGTAAGTTTTTTTAAATGGTCAGAATCTGCTAGTCACACTTGAACTACCACCCATGTGACAGCACTCAAGCCTGGTGATTTGGCTTCTGAAGCCTAGGCATTAACCAGTAGGAAGGCGGAGAAGCGTGCATGTATGCCCCTTACCTAAGAGTACTGGAATGTTTAGCAGTGTTGCGGCACAGATTGGGGCAAGGAACAGGAGTGTGAATGGAAAATAAAACCACCAGATTGTGCCTTCTGCATGAAGTTGGAGAGTACCAAATTGTGTCCAGAAGGAAATTCAACAGAAAAGTTGAAGCTTGAGAAAAGTCCTGAATGCAAGAGTATGGGAAAGTAACTAGAATAGAGGAGAATAATCTTTGCTGATTTAACTCACTGTTACGTGTATCACAATACAAGCTGGGTACTCAACATATAGAGGTCTGTTGTCAAATAGCAGCAGTCCTGCTATCCAGAGATGATAGACACTGGTCTCTATTCACTGAGGACATGAAACTAGTGATAGCAGATAGTGTCAGGGACATGAGACAGTAGGGAATTGAGATTGGTAGCAATAGAGTATATTTTAGTGTATTTGCATAGAGTGGATAGTGGAATAAAATAAAAGACCTAAAATAAATAATATTTTGCAAAGCTCAGGTGAAATTTGGATGTATTTTATCATGTACAGGTTCATTGCACTAAAGCACGCATTTTTATCTTCACCAGCTATTTCTGAAAATTACATTTCAGTTTTGCCACCTAATATGTATGCTATGGTTAAAAGGGTGCCTCCACAACTGCCTTCACGGGGCTTACGTGAGTATTAATATATATGATATGTATGATATTTGAGGGTTTGTACAACAGTATTAGACGTAAATTATGTCTCTGTGTTTTTTACAGATCCTGAATATTATGCTAAGACACAGGATACAGATTCAGATATACCTTATCCAAATGACAGATATTCTTATACATCCTATGATTCTGTAGGCAGCATTTCAGACGTTAACTACTATAATGAAGCTGCAGCAGGTAAGAAATTCAAAGACCTTACATTAAGCCCTCATTCGCACTAGAAAAGGACGACACGTACAGTTCCGTGCTGCGTGCAGGGCCGTATCGGGCAGATCCCAGGAAGGACAAGTGCTGCGTGTGATTAGTACATGCCCAGGGTAAAAGTTTTGTGTGCCCGTGAAAGTGCAACAAAATTCAGTAAAAAAGTCCATAGGTGATGCTTTAAAAGCCCCTACAGGTCATTTCTCTTTGCGTAGAGATACGCAAAAATACTGACCAAAGAATTATTGCTCTCATCCAGCGTGTGCGGTGATACCCAACATGTGTATTTGTACATTTATTTTATTTAATATTCATTTTAAAAACTGTTTTGTTTTTTTTACTTTACTTTAATTGCTATCACATAGGGGGGCTTACAGGCCCCCCATGTGATAGAAGATTAGTGGTGACAGGTACACTTTAAGGTGATACTAAGGGTCCAAAAGACCCCTAGTATCACCTTTGCACTTGAAATCTATAATCAATGTAATCGATGTAATCTGTATCGCTCGAGGTCCCAAAAGACGGGGAGTGGATCGGTGAACGGAGGTTCGTCCATCTCCTCCCCAGCTTCCCGCCGACACCAACGAAGCCAGTCCCGGGCCCGTAGGAGTCGCAAAAGAGCCTGGGAAACACGGTGGGGGCGGGGGGGAAGCCTGTTCACGGGCCCGTTGAAGCGATCTGGCGGCAGCTGAGCCACCAGAATCGCTTCTACTGTATAGTCAACAGTCGGCTTTACAAGTTTTAAAATATCCGCTGGGATATCTACATACTTTTTCCTGGCCAGTGAATCACAACTATTAAAGGCATTGGATACGCATGACAGGCAGGAAAATAGCAATTTAGCTTTACATTGTGAGTGTTCTAAGGACTTGTCTATTGGGAAAAATGGCAAAGGGCTTTTTACCCACTTTTATCCATTCAAACGTCAAAATAACACACATGGGCCGTAAAGTATAACAGCAAACACAAAAATAGTCCATCCTCCTGGCTATTTTGTTGCACAGCTTTGTCTTTTCCTCTCAGGAGAGAGTTGTCCCATTCACAGCCTCTCTGCCTAACTAGTTCCTTAAGTCACCAGACTGGACCGTCTGCTCATATACAGACTGCGACTTGCTTTGTTAAAATACACTAGTCTGTTCTGACATGGACTACCTACGTCCTGTCATAATCTCAAGCTCTCTCATGTCAGTCTGGCTCAGTGGCCTCTCTGTGTGGGCCAGAGAGGCCCAGACATGTTCTCCATATTTGTCATCTTTCAAGCTGTTCTCACAGCAATAAGGAGAAAAACCTAACTAGGGAATACTCTCTTTTGTGGGCAACCCACACCAATTAGTTTTGTTCAGAGTACCTACATATTTACAAAGTAACAGATCTGCCATCTGTCACAGCTGTGAATACTGATGTCTATAAAACACATTAGAAATACTCTGAAAAAATAGATGTATGCCCTTTTTATCTTAAAGTAAACTTGTATTTGTTTATAGTTGTTTGTGGTCTTCTAGGCACACTTGAACTGCCCCCTTGGTACAGCACTCAGGTGTAATGACTGGCTGCTGAGGTCCAAAGCACTACATTGCAAGAGGCCGGGGGAGCATGCATGTATGCCCCTTATCTTGAAGTACTAGAATTTTTTAACAGAGTTACAGCAAAGTTTGGGGTGGTTAACAAGAGCGTAAAATGAAAACAAAATCCATGACGTTGGAGAGTTCAAAATTGTGTTTGTAAGGAGGAGGAAGGGAGAAGCCTGTGAAGGTTCTCATTTATCCAGGTCATGGTATATCTGTAAAAAATAAATCAAGGCAACTGGACTTGCTGTATTTTTCTTGAAGACATTTCGCTGGTCATCCGACTAGCTTTCTCAATTCAGAGAAAATTGAGAAAATTAGTCAGATGACCAGCAAAACGTCTTCAAGAAAAATACAGCAAGTCCAGTTGCCTTGATTTATTTTATACATAGGAAATCACAGCTGAATAAGCCCACTGTTATTGTCACAATAAAAGTTGGGTACTCAACAGATGATACTAAAATTGGGAGGGTAATAGACACGAGCTTAGACATTATAACATTACAAGAGGACCTGAATAAAATAGGGGACTGGGCAACTATATGGCAGATCAGGTTTAATGTGGAAAAAATTTAAAGTAATGCACTTTAATGGGTACTCCACTAGGGAAGTCCGAAATGGAAAAAGTTTTGGGGGTCATAGTTGACCACAGATTGAATGACAGAACGCAATGCCAGGCTGCAGCAAAAAAAAACTAGCAAAGTACTGTCTTGCGTTAAAAAGGGAATGTACTGCAGAGACAAAGCAATAATTTTGCCACTTTATAGATCCCTGGTTCGGCCTCATCTTGAGTATGACGTTCTGTTTTGGTCACCAGTCCACAGAAAAGATGTCCTTGAGCTGGAGAGAGTCCAGAGAAGAGCAACAAAGCTAATTAAGGGGTTGGAGGAACAAAGCTATGAGACAAGGTTACTAAATTTAAACTTGTTCCCACTGGAAGTGAGGAGACTAATAGGGGACATGATTTCATGTAGAAAATGTTTGGTGGTGATGGCGACACCAGCAATAAACTTTTTACTGTAAACTCCCTAACAAGGACTAGATTCCACCACCTAAAATTGCTGGAGAAAATATTTATCCACAAAGGGGGTAGGGGCTTTTCAATTAGAGTGGTTACATTTTGTTACTCCCTGCCACAAGCAGTGGTATCAGCAAAGAGTATTGAATCATTCAAAAATCAATTAGATTCCTTCCTCAGAGACCGTAACATACAGGGGTACAGGTGCTCTTAAATACTAGACTACACAGGGACTCGTATACACACACGCATGCACAACTCCAATTTTTAACCTCAAATACTATGTAACTATGTAACATACAGAGGTATGTTGTCAAATGGCAGTAGTCCTGTTATGCAGTGATAATAGAAACCGGCACAAACGTTAGCTCACAGACAACATCTGTCCTTTCCATCTCACAGAGCTCCATTTTCAATGCATTCAGGAATTGTGTCAGGATTGAAACTTTGTCTAAGAGGGATAATAGAAACCAATAGTTCAGGTTTGGTGGTTTGCATTAAAAACAGTTTTTTTATTCTACTCACAAGAAGTCAAGGAGCATATGCCTATAATAATCAGCAAAACCCTCATCTGAGTTTCTACCTTCTGGCATCCTTTGGGGATAAAATGATATTCTCTCAGGAAGCAGAAAGGGCAAACCAGGGTGAATTTCTTACTATCTTTTCACTCATTCACAGTACTTTCCTATTCTTAGCTGTTTAAAAAGCCCTGTTGTTTACAGAACTCAAGCTCAAGCTCAAATTTACACACACAATATTGTGACTGCTGGAGCTACTTGGTCCAAGCTGTCACTTGACAGTTGCGCCTCAGAGAAGGCATCTAAATTATTTTAATAGTAATATGCTCATTGATCACTATAGAGAACCTGCTGCACTCACCCCCTAAGCATGCATTGACACACATTCACTGCAGAACGAACACTGTTAAATGAAAATGTAACAGGTTAAGCCTTAATAAGAACCAGACAGGAATGTGCATTCATAGGGATCTGAATATTCCCTCTAAAGCTCTTTTTCTAGTGTATCCTTGCATCTCAGGTATAGGTATATGTTCTGTTATTGTGTTCCTGTAACTAATGCCTCAAACTGCCATAAGTGTAACACTCCCAAGGCTGTTGTAAGAGTGTACAACCATCTATAAACAAGGCTTTCTGTTTTCTTTCATATGATCATGACAGGACCTTTGTTATAAACCAGTTTTCTAGTTTTTAATAGCACTGAGCTCAGGCAGGAGATGAGATAACTATACAGTCTGACATCTCTGCTTTGACAGGGAGAGAATACAAACAAATAAAAAAAAAAAAGTAATCCCCAAGAGGTACAGTTGTTTAATTATAACAATTTAATAGTAAAATTCAGATTATTACAGATGCCTATTAGTAACTGGTTTAAATTCCACATTGGTATTCACCCTGTGTTAATAACGTGATTATGTTTATGGGGCAACAAATTTAAATGTATAGAAACTGTGAAATAACTGATGAACTGCCCTGCACATTTACAAAAATCTTTATCATAACCATTTAGGAATGTAGAAAAAAAATAGAAGTATTTTGTCAGGGATAATGTAAAATACACTGTAATGTATTTTAATGTAATGTTTATAGGTTTTGTATGATAATGTATTTTTTCCTCTTTAGCTGTTGCTAAAGACCGAGAATATGTGGAAGTGATTCCAGATGGTGACAACAGGGACTATGATGATGTGGAAATAAGCGGTCAGAAATCAGCCATCAATCACCATTTGACTAACAAACCCCCAAAACACTTTATTTCAAACATTTTTCATCAATAAATTCAATTTGCACAAGTGTTATCATATCAAATTGCAAATATGGAATGGCATTTGTATGTGGTTTGTGTATATGTAAAAAAAAAAAATTAAAAATTTAAAAAATACTGAATACCATATCATTTATTATCGCATTCTACACTTATCTTTGCATGGCATGTCTGTTGAAAACACTGTACATTCAGATGTTCTGCCACAACAAAACCTGGGAGCCCTGTTAAAATCTGAACAATGCATTTTTATTAAGTACCTATGCAGCATAAGCGTAATGTATCTATGTACTTAATACATGAATGGAAAACACCTACTTGCCCAGGGCAGCTGTTTTAATCCAGGCACAGCTATGTGTACCAGTCCTCCCCACTTTTGTAAGTGATCTGAGAACAGTTTTTGCTTACCCGTTTGTTGTCCAGGAGAGGTATTCCAAAACATGCCGACGTCTTGCACATACAGAAAGCTTGACCAAAGTGCTATTTTCAAGAAGTTTCTCACAGCCAATAATTATGTTCAAACTAGCCCTGGATAGTTAAAATTAGACATGTAACCCCGCCAAAAAATTTGTTTAGTTATGGATTAATTCTGATTTTTATTTCTTTTGTTTTTCGGATTTCGGATCCAAAATTTGATTTGGTTCATTATTTGTATTTCTGATCTGTCCGAATTTTTGCTTCGGAATGAAGTCACATGACCATGCCTGTAATGCAACCCCCAACAGCCAAAAAAAACCACATCTGACACACAGATGAGTTTTCCCAGCAATGCTCTGCTGATGACAAGGCAATCCCAGTATACATTGCTTTGGCTAACTGAAGTAATTTGCACTTTTAAAGCAGGAAGTGAATGCTCTGCAAGTGTAAGTATTTCAAAGTCACAGCATTTTACACCTGACATGTCTATGTTATTATTAATCATCATACATAGAGGGATGCATTGGTAGGCTTTAAGGACATTGGTCACCCTGTTCTTCTTTTACACCAAAACACTGTTTGCCTTACACTGGAAAACAGTGAAACCTCCTATAATAACTGAGTGGAAAGCTCTTGTTAATCATATTTTACCCTTGTATAAATGTAAGCTAGAGGGTACCCCTCCCCCCAAACTTGAAACCATATGGTCCAGATAAGTTGATATTCAACATATGGTTGAATTGGGTGGGTCATGCTGATTGTTGGGCCTGATTCAGAGTCACTGGTCCCTGGAATAACCTACCTTGTTCTATATGTGCTGCCACAAATGTATGTAAATTCTGGTGTTTGGAACATGCATTATTGCTCTTTGTTGATTGTATTGCATTGGTCAGATATACATTACCTTGTTTTTTAATGTATCACTGTAAATGCCCTTGACTGTGTTGCTACTATGTTCTTTACACAGTGTTAAGGTGTAAGAAAGCAATAAACCTCTTTAAAAAAAAAACCTAGAACCAAACGTCTTACAAAACAGAGTAGCAATTTGGCCTACTCTTCGAGGAGTTAGTTCTAGGTCAAGAGACGCAAACCGGAAGAGTTGTTTTTTTCAACCTCTTCCCCTAGTCCTGTCGGATCTTCAGCAGCTATTACTTCTGATCTCATTAGTGTGACAGTTATTACTCTAGGGAACAAAAGGCATACATTCGGTCCAGGCTCGTATTGTTTTTTAATTCACTTGTAATTCTTCCAGTTTTATACTTGATACTTTAGCAAAAGTATTATTTATTACCTGTGCTGCCAGCCCATTTTATTAATCCCTCTCTCTCTCTCTGTCTTATTTTCCATCCGCATTGCCTCTACTCTGCCCCTGCTCTGCTGTGCCTTACATCTAGTCTTTTCTTTTCATCTGACCCCTATCCCCTTGCTTTTCTGATCACAACTTTCTGCTATTTCTGCACTGACAGGTACTCTTCTCCTCTCCTTTTACTTTGATGTTTTGATGCTCCTGCATGGTTGACTAATATAGCATGGCTCATTGGGTCTTATTCTTCTTGCCAGGGGGAATGGCTCTCCATTTGTAACAGTCATCAAGGAGGTTATTATTTGGGTAGAAGGACCTGTGGATCCACCTTTGAAGTAGAGCAAGTATTTTACTTCCCTTAAGAAAGAGTTGCCTTTCGACTGATCTTTAAGAACAAGGAGTTGTTGGAGGATGAATTGGCAAAGCCTGAAAGCCTGGTCTAACATATTCTCCAAGCTGTACCTCTTCCAAGCACTGGATTCGGAGTGTTGGCAGTGAGCTCCAAAGGTTGATTCAGCATTGCACAGACTAGACCGACACTGATCCACCATAACCTCTAGCTCTATACCAAGGGTACTCAAGGCCTGTGTTCAGTTCATTTTTCCAGTAAAGTTCTATTTGTTCAGACTTTGAAAGATGGGATTATGATGTTTACTGGGAGGTAGACTTGTGCGCCATCAAAAAATTTGTTCCGTTTCGGAATATCCATTATTTTGTATTTCGTAATTCGTGTCCGAAACTCAATTTGGATTCGTACGAAATATGAATTTTCGTTAGTTTCGGCACATTTTCGTAACTGTACGAACATTCGTTATGATGAAGTTAAAAAGCAAAAATACCTTTGTTAATATTGGAGTCGATGTGGTAGTTGTTTTTTTATCCGAAATACGAATTCCGTTAACGGATTCCGGATCCGAATTTCGTATTTCGGATAAAAAAAAAACTACCATCAATTCCAATATAAATGTACTTTGCTTTTTAACTTAAATATAACGAATGTTCGTAACGGAACGAAATTCCGTCAGCGGAATTTCGTATTTCCTGCCTGTATTGTAATGCAACTCTTAGCAGCAGAAGAGAAAACCTCTGATTGGTCAACCAAACTAAATCCAAATTCCGGATCCGAATTTTGTATTTCGGATAAAAAAAAAAACTACCATCAACTCCAGTATATTAACAAATGTACTTTGCTTTTTAACTTCAATATAACGAATGTTTGTAATGGAACGAAATTCCGTCAACGGAATTTCGTATTTCCTGCCTGTGTATTGTAATGCAACCCTCAGCAGCAGCGGATCCGTATTTCGGATTAAAAAAAAAATCTTGTCATGTTGTTCAACCTCATTTACAGGGGTAATATTAGTTCCTGTTTCAAAGAAATTCGGATCCGAAATTCGTTAACGGAATTTCGTATTTCGGATATAATTCGGAAACTGCAATTCGGATTTCGGATGCTTCCGAATTTACGAATTTCAGGAAAATTCGTACGAATTTCGATTCGTAACGAAACGAATCACACATGTCTACTGGGAGGAAGTCTGGACTCCTTTGACAGGAACATAAGAGAAAACAGCAGTCCTTTTGCTCATCCTAAAATCACCAGACCAGTACAGAAATTCTAGATTATATCACACTTGCCTGTAATTTCTCTGAACACCAAGGAGGGTTCCAATCTCTTTCCTTAAAGCTAGCCAGACAATGGTAGATTTCTGTAAGATCGTTCATATGAACAATCTTGTCAGAACATTCAATAATGTCATCAGAGCCTTGTAGAATGCTGTTTGAAAGTTCTCCTTGGGTTCTCATTGCCTTTGTGTCTCTGTATGTATACACTTACATTGTACCTAGCACTTTGTGTGTACTCAGTCCTCTTGTCTTTTGTGCTAGCATTCTAGTGCACCCTGTGCTCTGTGTGGGCACTATCCCCATTTCCTGTGTACTTTTCTATCACAGTGTCTCATTTCTCTTTGATGCAACTGTCTTCTCTGCTGGCCTTTGCAACCTTCCCGCACATCTTGGGTACAGTCTCTTGTCCTATTTGCCAATGAGACCAGTGTCCCAGTGCTGTACTGTTTTGTTATACCCTTAGCACTTGAGTCAGCTGTGTCTGCACGGGTGTGTTGGAGGGCCACAACCTGGAAGCTGCCCTGCAGCGCCACATTCTCACCATCAGAGGCTCTGGAGACAACCAAGCTCTCCTTAGACCCTGTGCCTCTGGCACACCCACATTTCTTGTGCAGATACCCTGTCCCTGGTTCCCTGTGTTTAGCATAACCTGCATCCATTCACTCTCTGAGACCTGCGTCCCAGGCCTGATTTCTGTTCCAGCCAGTACCAGACCGCTCCACAAAACCCATATCCTATGTACCCCTTTGCCCCCACGGTTCCCAGACCATTGCAACTATAAAAGCTCTGCTTCATCTCAAGAACATTTTCATTATTTGGTTGATATCCTAGTGCATGGCAGTTCCTGGTCTCTTCTGTCTCAGAGGGTCTGAGTACCATTGCTAAGCTTAGGTGGCTTGTCAATCACCAGAAGAGCCTTCTAAAGCCAGCTCAGTCTCTAACATACCGTGTTTCCCTGAAAATAAGACAGTGTCTTATATTTTTTTTTCCACAAAAAAAGACACTAGGTCTTATTTTGGAATTCTCTTTAGTCCAGAAACGTTTTGTCCTCTTGCAAGGTGTAGGTGGAGTGTGGGGGAACAAGAAGGTTCAGAGACTCTGTGACAGTGATAGATATTATTAGCACCCCTCAAGCACTCACCGCTCCAATTCTGCCCATGGATTCCCACAATGAAGGCCTCTCGGGTGCTGGCAGGAAAAGGTGCGCTTTCACCTGTAGAAATACCGACACAAAAAGGAGCCACACTCCACACTTCTGACTGGAATCCACGCTTTATTTTAGTGCATATAACATAATACACCAGTCAAACTCACCCCAAATCTCCTCACGCGTTTCACCCCCAAGGCTTAATCATAGAGATGGAGAGACTGTATTACTGAGACTTCTGTCTGCAGATATTCAATGGGCACATTGGGACCTCTGCTGGATACAGTTCTGTTCTACAGTTCCTTCTTCCTAGAATCATCAGGGACAGTCTTTGATAGTGGATTTTGGTGATTCTGACCAAAGGCAGTCCTGGAGATTATATCATGATTATTTTGGATGCCAGTATCCAGGGCTGTAGGGGCACATTGCTTGGGCTACAATGCCCGGAACAACTCCAAGGCAGTCAAATTTCAAATGGCTTTGGAAGCATTGAAGGCCTTTCGTCCCATCGTCCAGGACCTGTCACTGCAAATTGGCTATCACTTAGGGAGCTTGTTTGCTCCCTATGTGATAGCAATAAAGTTCAGTAAAAAAAAAAAGGTTTAAAAAAAATTAAGTTACAAAAAAAAATAAAAAAATTAAAAGTCCCCCGCCCCCACATGCACACGCAAACATGCGTCAAGCCCGCCTACGTGCGAAAACGCTGATTACATCCATTGCGCCGCACATTTTACATATCGCTGCGAACGTCGGAGTGAGAGCAATAATTCTAGGGCCATCAATCACTGATAACACTAAACTGATGAGCGGTAAAAGCTTTTAAAGCGTCGCTTATGGTCAATTTTGAGTATGGTAGATTTTTGCGATTTAACGGGTGCGCGCAATTTTAAAGCTTGACATGTTTGGTGTCTATTTACCCGACGTGACCCCGTCTTTTATATTTTACCAAAAAATTGGGTAATAATAAATGTTATATAACATAACGTAGGGAGAACAGGTTTTTTTTCCAAATTTTCGGTACTTTTTTCTTTGTATAGTAAAAAAAAAAGATGTAGTGGTGATTAAATACCACCAAAAGAAAGCTCTATCTGTCCCCAAAAGAGGGCATAAAATTAATTTCAGCACAGCGTTGCATGACGGAATAAATGTCAGTCAAAGTACTGCAGCGCTGAATACTGAAAAATGGCCTGGCCAGGAAGGGGGTATAAACACCCCTGTCAGCAAGTGGTTAAACGTTAACATTTGAATCATATGATCAATAACAAATAAGCTGGTATCCTAAGGTTAATGAGAATCTTCACCTAATAAATGATGTGAATATTCTCTTCAATTATACAATTATGTAAAAAGTAAATTTAACCTGTTTACTTATTTTATCTGCACATGATTGGATATGCACAGTGAACAGGAAATTGCTTTTCACATTATCGGATAAATGAAGTGATTATTCAAACAATTTGCGCAATGAAGATTCTCAACTAGTTTGGTAAATCAGCCTCCCTATGTTGCCTCAGCGTCCCAATAAGGGTTTTTGGGTGTGCAGTCTCTAGGGTCCTGCAGCATGTTTAGCAGACCATGGTCTAGGTCAGGGGTCACTAAATAGTGGACTGTGGTCTGAACACGAACCGAGTGGTGGTTCTATCCACGATTGTCGACCTGTGTTGGGTTATGACTAGCTGATACACTGCCAGTGTTAGTGGATACACTGGCACCTGTGCAGCCACCCAGATCATTTGTATTACCCACTATCGTGACAGTGGACTATTCTGTCTGGACCGCGATTCGGACCTTGGCTCGATTGAAATATTATTTACCGGATCGCCTTGATTTTGAATTCACTACCCCTGGTCTAGGTACTATTATGTTATCTTGGATAACATTCAAGAGCTTGTAAAGCCAGATACACTACAATCTTTTATAAACGTAAAGCTTATCTCCTGGATAAGCAAATACTATCCAAATACAAGAGCCATGTGTATTTGAATCTTTGTTTGCTGTGTGTATTTCTTCCAGATCTGGGCAGTAATCCAGTGTGAGACTTTGGCTCTGTGCAGGAGCTTCCTGTAATAAAAACAAGCCACTGCTGCTCTCTCTTCTTGTGCTGGGTGACTGGTCTTGTATTTACCCCCTTGTAGATTTCTACAGGCAGCCTGTAGTGGTGGCCCTTCTAGATCCCTCTCTGTAAATGTGCAGCACAGTAATAATGTCACTGATACTTTTACAAGGTACTAATTGGGTATGCAAAGGCATTTGTTGCACACAAAGTGGATTTATATCATTTATGGTTATTGGGAGTATGTTTAAATTAAAATGTTTGTGCCCAGAGCTAAAATGACACTATACTCAGGAGTCCAATCTTAAAAATGCATTCAGGTACCTTAACTATTAACAAAAAGGTATCGTATTTATGGATCACTCAGCTGTAGATCCTCAAATCATTACTGTGTGTTATAAAGTAGCCATCGCTACAAACTCAATCCCGTGATGGACTACAATCTCATGTTTAGTTTACTAATTTGTATTGAGATTGAAGTCCATCACAGGAGCGAGCTTGGAGCGGTGGCTACCTTACAACACACACAGGGACCATGGGGAACAAAAGTAGCCACCCTCCAGAAGGAAGGACAGTGTCAGCACCAATTCAGAGATGATTTGAGGGTCTACAGCTGAGTGATACACAAATAAGGTACATTTTTGTTAATAGTTAGGGTACTTGAATGCATTTTAAGGTTTAACCCATTTCCACCTTTGTAAGCGATTAGAATTTATTGTGGTAATGAAGAGGTGCATGGATGATATATATGTGTGTACATTTTCATGACTCACATTGTTGGCTATCTTCATTTTTTTATTAGGGATGCACCGATACCGATACTAGTATTGGTGCCGATACAGAGTATTTGGGCGAGTACGAGTACTCGCCCAAATGCTCCCGATACTGATCCCGATACCGGAACTTCCGGTATCAGGAATCCGAGTGGCGAGACATTACACGCCGCGTGGCTTTCTGATTGGATGGGAAGCGGGATCCATGCTCCCTCATCACCAGGGAGCATGGAGCTGGCTTCCTGGCCAATCAGGAAGCCGGGCAGCGTGTAATGACTCGTTGCCCGGCTTCCCGATTGGTCTGGAAGCTGGCCATTCAGGAAGCTGGGTGTCAAGTCATTACCCGCCCCCCCGGCTTCCCGATTGCCCATGAAGCCGGCTCCATGCTTCCTTGTCACCTGGTGTCCCAACTAGCCTACTCGTACTTGATACCAAAAAACCAGTACCGGTTCTTCCCTATTTTTTATGGACTTTTCAGTGGGCCTGATTCCTACAAAATGAAAATTTTTCTCCACAGGAAACTCAGTCTGACAATGGGGTCGCATTTTGAGGCAGCTGACAATGCACACCACTTCTGCCTTTCCAGGTCACAATACACTGTCCAGGGGGGGCTGACACTATGAATAGTAATGAATGGGGGGAGAGAGCTCAGAGAGAGAGTGGTAATATACACAGATTGCTTGCAAAGCACAGAGGCGCCCATTTCAAAATCAGATGAAGGAGGAGATGAAGAGGACAGAAAAAATAAGTTTCTGTGTTAATATGCATATGCCCGATACATGTATATAACTGCATATGCCTGATACATGTATATATTTTTTTTAAATACAGTACCTCCACAAAGGTGGAAATGGACTTTACGCACTAAGAACCTTTCATATAGGCATAATAAATAGGATCCTTGTGTCTACACTTAGTAGTCTACTGGTATGCATCCTTCTTGTCCTTCAACAGTAAATAGAATTAACAACATGTGACCAAATGAAAGACTGCACAGTATTGTTTCTGACTCATATGGGTCATATAGAGGGCCCTAGGTTGGGTAACTATGCTGCTCTAGTAATAATATGATTTAATTTACTGATGCTCTTCATTGTGGAGCACATGTTACAACATTTTTACTTAAGACTTAAAGTGTATTTATAGCCAAACACTTTTTTCTTCGGGTTGGGATTGAGTCAGATTTTTACTGCTATCTGGAGCTCTATTAGAGAGATATACCCTTGCTTATTGTCTTATTTAGCAGACAGAATGTGAAGGGAACTCTCTATTAGAAACACAGACAGAAATACAAATTATATATATATTTTTAAATACAGTAGGTAAATACTGGAACCCCCGCCAGACTGTTATTTCTGTCCCATGTATCCCTTCTGTAGTTTTAGCTCACTTCCTGTCCTGTAAAACCATCGTTAGCAGGATAGGAAGTTAGTAAAAATCTCAACTGTGGAGTCCTAGACAGCAGTAAAAACCCAACAAGGGTTCTAATCTTTCCCCTCTGTATGCAAAGCTAGAAAAAAATGTTTTTGGCTTGGACATTTACTTTAAGGGCCCATTCACACCAAATGCTGTGCTAATCGCACAGGGTCTAGCGTGTGATGCCCTGGCACAGTGCTAAAACGCTGATCTCTGTACTTTTTTTGTTAGAACTTTATTGAGATGCCACAAGTGACATTTCATTTAGTTCTACGGGCACAGTGGGGAGCAAGTTGGTAGTACCGTGTCTTACTTAAAAGTTGGCATGCCTTACTGCATTCCTACCGCAGTGCAGTGAATAGGTACCATCTGTGACAAGGCAAATTGCCTTGTCTTGCGTTGGGGCTGCACTGGAACAACGGCCAGGTGAGGGTTAATCTTCCTGTTTGTATACTTGTTTTGGTGACAACAGACTAGGAAGGGAAGTCTTCTCCTTTGTAGAGATTCCCTCCTTTCCTGTTATGTTTCCAAGACAGGAAGTTTAGGGAAATCTCCCCATCAGGATGCAGACAGAAAGAATAAAGTGGCTGAAGTAGTGGGGTTTTAACCCTTCTCTACTCCATCTAAAACTATAAAAAGTTTGGCTATGCATAAACTTTAAAGCCTTTCTGTTCTTTTCCTCTGTAAGATACTCTTCACATGGACCTTCCTATTAAAAGAGAACTATGGGGTAAGTGTTATAATTTACTGTAAGTCCTCCAATGTATGATTACTAACATATATGAATCCAGGTCAAACTCCGGGACTTTTATAGTCTTCAACATTATTACAGCATTTTTCTGGTTACATACTTGTGTTTAAAAAAATTAAAACATGTCTATTACAACACAAGTATTATACATGGGGGGAACTTAGCAAAACTGGAGCAGACAGAATGTGAAGCAGTTGCCAATGGCAACCAATCAGCATCTCTCTTCAGTTTGCTCAGGTAAGATATGAAAATGAGACAAAGAACCTGATTGGTTGCAGTGCAAATCTGCTCCAGAATTTGTCTGCTCCAGTTTTGATAAATTCCCCCCATGATGTTTTGGTCCTATGAGTATGGTCCTTACCATAAGCCCACCTATATATCAAATCATTTCTTGTAATCATTTGTTTTTTTCTGACATATTCTGAAAATGGATGACAGAGATAGCAGCAGAAAAAAAAACCACTGTACATCAGTGTTTCTCAGTGTGTGTCTTGATCACCCTGAGCCCAGGGGTTCTTCCATCTCAATGATTGTATAAAACAGTGTATTTATTGTTCTTGTGTGAGCTGGCACACATCACTCTGAAACATTTCTGCTGGTATACGTGTTAAAGAAAGAAGTCAAGTTGTCAAATAAATGTATATATTTTAGAGTTTATTTCATTAATAGGTAAACATCTGCTAGTCTTTTGTGTAATACGGAAAATGATGTAATCAAGAAAAAGAAGAATACAATCAAATGTATGTGTAAAGAGCTTTTAGAAATGTTTTGATAAATGTTATTTTCATTAAAATATAATAAACCAACTGACATATATAGTGCATATAACTTGTCTGGCTTCTTTGCTATCTCTTTTGCTATCTGTATTGTGTATAGCATTTTTATAGATATGTTAAAAACTGTTGAGGTATCTAAATCTGAACATGATGCAGGACAACATCGCCATCTATCTGCAGAGTGTCTATCTGTTGAAGATGTGGAACACGATAGTTAAAGTTGCACACATGGATCCCATTAACGTTCACTTTGAAAGCATGGTGTTCACAAATCATTTCAATCTGTAGAAAGAGAATTAAATGTAAGTAAACTGTGGCTGAAGGCTAAAATTTTAGAAAGTCAGCATACATTAAAAGAGTAAACATACATAATAAATAGTGTAAGGGCTTGTTCAAATCATGTCCAGACCAGGTCTGGTGCGGTGCATTTTTGACGCGTTTCCGTGTTTTGTCTTTTTTTAGCCTGAATGGGTGTACAGGTGCACTCTAGCGCATTCCAGAGCACCCAAGCCCACTCTAAAGGTGCCCATACACCTTACGATTATCGTACGAAACTTTTCGTCCGATGATCGAACCGTTGTACGAGTGTTGTATGGCAGGCCCATCCTGCCCCTATTATCGCAAGGTTCAATCAGCGGTAGTTAAAAGAAAACACCTGGACGACTTGTGGTAATTGATCACTCGTATTTTCGTTTGCGCATGAGCAGTGTTAATCGTACGACTTTTGACGTACAGAAACACCACCAAACTTGCGAAAATTGTACGATCGACTGAGGTTTTCTAACCTGCTAGAAAGTCAAAAGTCGATCGATTGTACAGTATTTCCGGTTGTACACTGCCCATCAACCTTACGAATATCGGAGGAAAACGCGATCGCATACGAAAATTGGCCGATAATCGTAAGGTGCATGGGCACCTTTAATGATGACCAACACTCCCTCTCCCCCTCCTGTCCCAATCAGTGGCAGCAGCTGTAGCTGGGGCTTTCCCATCCCTTTGTGATATGTAGCTGTGGGGGGAGAAATGCAATTGCCACCACTAATTGTGTCAGGAAGGGGGGGTGTCAGTCAGTTTTGGGGGGGCTTGGGCAAACTGGGTTAGAACCAAACCCAAGCTCATCTTTACTTATGTCATATCTTATCACACTTTCTAATATCTGAAGTGATGCTAAAGGTGGCCATAGATTTTATTAGTGTGGTTGGATGTACAGGCAGAATTAGACCCATATAAAGCAAAGCCCTGAGTCATAGTGCTCCATAAACTAGTGTGCAACTTTGCTGTACATTACAAATTAGGAACGCAACTATAGGTATATATAGTTATATAATATTCACAGCAATACTTTTATTTTACGCATTTTATCACAAACAACTTCCACTAAAAATGTGCATCTTAAGCTGGCCATACACATTATGAACTGGTTGTACAATCTCTACTATTTCCTTTCGATTTTGCAAAACCATGGAATGTGAAGGCTTTCCTAATACACTCAAACTGTTAAGTGTATGGCGAGCTTTCCACAAACCCATAACCCATAAAACACTGTTATAATCATATAAGATCTACATCCTATAGTTTCTTTGCATAGTGTACCCATGTTGCAAACTGACAGCCATCTGTGCGTAAACACCAGGGTATGGTTTCTCTAACTAGCCATGACACAAAGACAGAAAAGAAGGCTCCTTTATGTTTTCTTCCTTCATAATATTGCAAGTAGAGATATTAATGGGGCTTTCTGAGATGGCAAAATACCACAATGAAAACATCCATAGTTGTAATTTTTTTTTATTTTTATTAAATTAATATTATAAAATCTTTAGTCCTGCCAAAAAATCAAATTACATAGTGTTTGTTTGACAATCATAACCGACCATTAATTTCCTAGACTTAATTACATTTCACATAAATTACATATAGATTTGTCACCCATAGACATACAGTGGTTAGTTGCTTCTCTAGTGGTGATTAAAGATTATAATTCATTTAGCACTCCAACCTTCGATGTGTTTCACCTGCATGGCTCTCCACTTGTATTTCAATGTTACGGTATGGCTGACATTTATTCTCTATGACAATCAAAACATTCTTTTGTGTGACCATTACATCATAACTACTGTATCATGCTAGCAAGTAAGCAACTATTAACCACAAATATATTTGTTAAAACATTTATGTGGAACATGCTAATACGGTGTTGATAATGGATTACATGGATTCTTTAACATGATAGATTTTCTTACCTCCCTGAAGAAGCTGTAATGTGAAACACATTGAAGGTTGGAGTGCTAAATGAATTATCAACGTTAATCGCCTTATTGAAAATCTTACACAAGAGAAGCAACTAACCACTGTATCCTTATGGGTGACAAATCTATATGTAATTTATCTGAAACGTAATTACCTCTAGCAAATGAATGGTCGGTTATGATTGTCAAACAAACATTATGTCATTTGGGTTTTCATTGATTTTATGGTAGAACTAAAGATTCTAAAAAAATATTAATTTAATAAAAATAAACTTTTTTACAACTATGGAAGTTTTGATTGTGGTATTTTGCCATCTCAGAAAGCCCCATTAATATATCTACTTGCAATATACTGTATCGGGGTGAGATGACATTCTGTCTTGGAATCCCTATATCCTTTGTTTTGTTTTTTTTCTTCTTGATAAGCTGTACTGTTTTTTGGCATGACGTAATAAATAAAGTGGATACAGGCACTTTAAAATGGGGTTGCATATTAGCTGCTCTCTTATTATTCAGGAATGTAGGTAAAATACAGTAGTGATCTTAGGACCTTCTGCCTTTTCATTAGATTGAAATGTGTCTTTAGTTCTAATAATCCCTGCCATATTTTACATAGGTATTGGTAAACAATATAAATCAATCTGTACTTTCGTGTACTGGCCATAACTATGTTACATAGGAAGCAATTCATATCTTCAATTACACTGTATACCTTTACAGAACCAGTCAAAGCAAAAATGAGGTTTGGCCTCATCATAATTTTCTCCAGTACATATTCATCAATAGATGTAGGTTATTATCTCGCTTTCCATTATTGTACTTACCACAAAGCTTTGGCCAGGAGCAAAACACATTCCACAGCTGGGCATTTGACGCTCTTCCTTTCCCCAAGTATTGTTCTGCTTGCTGTTACGGACGATGGTTTTTTCGTCAAATCTTGGATTGAAGTGGAATGCAGTTCCACCATGGAATTTCAGGTTGACATGAAATCTGAAAGATGTTTAGAAATAATATGTGAAGAACTGTAAAGAGAAAGGGGAGTGAAGCAAACTGTCACTTACTAGATGCCACTCTAGGCACAATGCTCCTGGCACTTGCAAGCCTGCAAAAGATAAGTTATTACCTTTTAGGATGTCCAGTAACCGCTCCTCTGATGACAATCACCTTGTTAGGATATAGGCCACCATGGATGTTGGTATTATATGGAATTGTCTAGATGTAAGAAAAAAAGATGAAGTTCACATGGGCTTGAAGTTAAAATAATAGCAGCTGAGTTATTGTATAATATCAGTCATAAAGGAAAGCGAAATTTTGGAGATGAAGTGAAACCTTGTCTGTGAAGGTTCTCATTTATCTTGGTCATGGTATAGCTAGTAGTCACAATTAACCGGACTTGTTTTGCAATGTTGAAGATGTTTCGCCCCTCATCCCAGTAGTTTCTTTAGTTCTATGAATGTCAGGACCATACCCCAGCATGTATAGCCAACAGTTAGCTCTGTCACATTAATCACTACGTAATGTGTCAAAGTACAGTAGATGCTGATTGTCCAAGAACATCGTAGGACATGTGAAAGTTTGTGAAACTGTCCTGTTCTACTTCATAATCCAAGCACCATGGTGCCATGAAATCTGGGACGTGAATTAACTGCTCAAACTACATGGCTGTGAAGGTGTGGATTGTTGTCAAATTGCCAGGGTAACGGTGTAAAAAATGCCTTTTATGTGGGTGACAGATTTTGTTAAAAGTCCCCACCTATGTGCAGGGATGGTTCTTCCAGTTTTACATATGAAACATTTAATGCTTCCTGTGAACCAGTAGCCTACTTTGTCCAAAATGTGCACCTCACTGTCCTTACAAGTAGGGATGTCCAGATACCGGTTCAGATATCAGTGCCTATACTTGGCATTTTCACGAAAACTACCAGGGTTGCAGCGGTTGCAGCTGGGACCTGGCTCTGGCACTCCACCACTGTCCTGAAATCATTAGTCTGTATTGTTTTAGAAAAACTGTCACATGACAATAAACAAAAATGTATCAGTACTTGTATCTGTGAGTACTTGGACAAGTATCAGTACTTGTACTTGGAAAAATGGTATATGTGCATCCCTAATATACATATTTATTTAGAAAAATCATACATTAAAATGGGGATGTACAAATCCCAGGAGCTCCGTGTGCTCCTTACAAATGACAGCTGCCTCCTAACTTTTGAATTTTTCTCTAGTCTAGTCTTGGAGCTGGAAAAGTATCTGTACTTGTACCGAGTACGGTACTTGGCATCTGAACATCCCTACTTACAAGAATATTCGTTTTCCTTAAAGGGACCCTATCATGAAAACATTGTGCTAAAACAGCTGTTATCTGTTAAAGAAGGCATTAAATACTTACCATTCCCATTGTCTGTGCCAACAAACACCTCTCTGATCCCTAGAACTAGTCTCCGGAGTCCCCTCAGCATCCACTTGTTCTGACCTCACTTCACTGCAGCAGAGAGTAGTGACTTGAAGTCAGAGGGAAGAACCAGTGAGAGTGGGGAACCAAGGAGATCATCAATTCGGGGGACTACTACTAACTGGAGCTGTATTAAATGGCACTGGCATCGGGAAATAAGAACATTTTCGGCTTTATTTAAGGTACTAATCATTTTAGCAAAACATGTTTCGGGACAGGGTAGGTTTAATGTATATAAAGGCTGCTGAGTCTGGACCTGCATAGTGTGGTTCCCAATGTTGGGGCCATGCGTTTCTGAAAAGTTGTTTGGTCTATCCAATGTACAGATCTTTGCATTCCTCACTACACTGGGCTGCATATAGCAGTTTACTTCACCTGGGTTTGGTCTTTTGGGTTTGTACAAGCTTCTGTCTCAGTGTGTTGCTTTGCTTGAAAAACACAGGGATGTGATATTTGGTATGGCCCTTTGGAATTTTCTGTCAGCAACACACTTTGAATCTACAGAGTTACCCAATGAATGGTGTGATTTTAACAAATGTTTTGAACAAAGGAATATCAATCTACTTTACAGTATATAATCTACTTACATAGTGTGTCGTTTGAGATTGAGCAGCAGCAAATGGCTGAAAAAAACAAAACAAACCACGGAGATTTATATGTGAATGCTGTTGCCATATTACACAGATTATACACTGACAGATTTTTGTCCCTTGCTCATATATTTAAACACCTCAGTCTTAAACTGGCCATACACTGAAATATTTTCTTCGTTCAACCCGTGGACTGAACAAAGAAAATATTACAGATTCCTCCATCAATGTGTACAACCATAGATCAAGGAATCTCCTGCTGTTTGCATTCAATTCTGATGGAGGCCACTAGCTGCTGTCAGAATACCCGAAGAGAGCCGCCAGCCAATGTTCGTTCAAATATTATCCAAATGGATTCTTTTATCAGCTTATCGAGGGATGCCAGCTGAATGGGTGCTGGCAGAGGAACCCACTGTGCGAATTTTGGCTAGTTCTTGATGATTTTTGTATAGTGTATGGTCAGCTTTAACTCACAAAGCTTTTAACCAGCTTAAAGCATTCCATTTTCAGCCATGTGGCTGTCATTTTGTAAAATTTCATTGGACACAACTGAAAATAACTGTCACTTTTTTTTAGTAAATAAGAATAATTATGTTGGTGTGTTAGCTTTGTAAACTGAGCCTCATGTCTACACAAAATGTACTATAAATGAATTAAAAAATATATAGTATAGTGCACTATGTACAAACTCATGCTGTGTGCACAATATTGGGCCCTGTTCAGACACATTTTCTGTTACCAAGTCTTCTCAACCGCTGGCTCTGACAATGTACTTTGCTGCTTGAAAGATCCATGGTGGAATGGACATCGATTGTCTATTGATTTCAAGAAAGACTTAGGTAGAGGACCTGCTAGATAATAGAGGCAATGCATTCTATGTGAACATAGCTTTACTGAATAAACCCCCCAAAACTACACCCATCCTAGGAATATTACTTATAATAAGCAAAACAAACATATATTGTAACCTCAACCATCTTCAACTGTGTAATATTGCAATAAATATAATCTTACATTGCTTCCAGGAAACTGCTGTGGGGGGAATCCTGGCTGTGGAGGGAATGCTGGCTGAAATAAAGATGATAGTGAGGTACAAATTATTATTACGATTATATTGAACTACATACTGATCAAAATAGAACATAAAGTGTTAATGTATCAAATAATTATACATCTATGTATGTTAGATCTTTATAATCCTAGCAGGATTTCAAAAAATATTTAATTATAGAATTAAGCATCAATATAGATGGGTCCAAACACTCTAATACAAAAAGCCGGTTTCACAACTATGTGTTGCACTAATGTATGGAAGCACAAAAAAAGGCACGCAAAAGCAAGTTGTGTTGCCATTTACTCCAAACTCACTCCAACACTAATGTAATATATGTGCTGCAGCACACTGCGATGCACATACTGTGTGTTGCATTAAATTAAATGCAACACACAGTATGTAATGCGTTAATGTAATGAACCTTGACACGTGTGTTACTGCAAAGCAATGCTGTAATAAGGTAAGATTCAGCTCTGTAATGTGCATTATACCTCCTCCAATGTCACCTCCAGGACTTCTCCAGAGTGTCCCCCATCCTCTGGCACTCCTTACCCCAATCTGTCCGCCTATCTCCTATGCTGCTCACCTTTAGGCGATCCTTAAAAACCCATCTCTTCAGGGAAGCCTATCTCATCTCAACATAACTGCCTGTTTACTTCTTCCAATAGCTCAAACTAAACAATTATTACCTTTTGTATCATGTGCCCCTCCTACTAGATTTTAAGCTCACACCAGCAGCGCCCTCCTAACCCTATTGTACTGAAATTGTATTGTATTGTAAATTGTACTGTAACTGTACTGTCTCCCCCATTTTGTAAAGCGATGTGCAAATTGTTGGCGCTATATAAATTCTGTATAATAATAATATTAATACATGGAAAAATGGAAAAACTAGTTCAGCCAACAAAAGGTGCAAAATTGGCAGCAGACCATGACAGCAATAGGGACAGTGGGATGTGAGTCGTGAAAGTGTGCACATGTATACATCATCACTGCATCTCTTCATTACGACAATAAATGCAAATCGCTTACAAAGGTGGAAATGGAATTGAAGCACATTTAAATATTATCAAATGCTTACATTGTACATTTCTGCACCTGGAAATTGTTGCGGAGGAAATCCACCCTAAAAATAACAATATTATCAAGTAATGAACTGAAAATAAATGTGCATGAAAAAGATGTAAGAAAAATAATATCGTTAGTGATTATATGTATGATGAAATGCAGAAGGGTGCAGCCACTTACCCCTGGAGATTGGATATCAACAAAAGATAAACTGACACAGCCATTTACTGCAAGACTTTTGACTTGATGGATGGAAATTCTGTGATGATACTCCAAAAAGTGATTTCTGTTCACAGAAACCTGGAACGAAATTGTACATTTAATAGACGCAACAAAAACATTTATTTGTATAGTTAAATATTTACTGTATTATAATTTATATAAGGAGAACTTAAAAAAAAAACCTGCAGATGCTGTAGAGCAGAACTTTGGCAAGAAAGAAAATGTACTTCGGGTCTCTTTCAGACAGGCAGTCCGATCAGGTCCGCTTGCCAGTTTTTCAGGTGGACCAGATCGGATGCCCAAGTCTATGGGCAGCCGGATGTAAACTGACAGTTGTCCATTTATATCCAGTTGCCCCTGGCTCCAGCCAGCTCTGGAAAGACAAACGGAAGAGTTCTGTTAGCCGGACCTGATGGTGCTGGATCGGGGGTAATCTGCTGTAAATGGACACAAGTCCGTTTACACCCGATTCCCCATAGACTGACATGGTGTCTGGTCGCAGCGGTGACATTCGATCTGTACCACTGTGAACGGACAGTGTGGAAGGGGCCTAATAAAAAATATGGGCCTCGTGTGTCCTAGACACACGAGGCCCATTTACACATCTGTGTTTAGTATTACCATTCATCCTGATGGACAATGGGCTTATTGGAAACAACAATACACCACACTACAGCTTAGATGTGAACTCTGACATAATGTGGCTCCCATATTATTCCAGAGGACAACCAGTGGTAACCATAGACTTTAGATAGCAGTTAGCCATGTAGGCATGGTACAACTGCCCTTTACCTAAAAAAAATGTTTAGACCAATTCAGGGAGGCAGGGAAAACAAATATGCTGATTTATCATTGGGGAACAATATCAGCAAGGACTGGTTCTTTAAATCAGGCAGAGGCTCTGATGTCCAGCCATAGAGGTCATCATCCACTGTAGGCAAAAACATATGCGTTGTGCCACTCTCATCCTGTGTCTATGGCTAACTGTACCCTTCTATAGCTCTCTATATTATCTGCAACAAGGTTCTCTTCAGTTTGTTCAGTCAAGCTTTAAAAAAGAATGACTGAAGCTTAATGGTTGCCATTCACAGCTGCTCCAGATTTTGTCTGCTCCAGTCTTAGTACATTACCCTCATTGTTACTTTTAGGACAAAGGGGGTTGGGCGGGAGCCGGGCAGAGAAGACGGGAGCGGTGAGCCCAGCAGTGAAGAGCAGGCAGCCGGTCACAGAAGCGATCATGCGGCAGGACTCTGTGACAGATGGCTGCTCCGCTCTGCACACAGGGAAACTTGGAGGGAGCGCAGTACAAAGGTGTCACCTGTGAGGTAAGTGGATCGACGGGGGGTGAGCACAGTACTGAGTTTGCTCCATGTGTGAATTAGATGGAGTGGTTACAGGCAGAGCAGTGTGCAATGTTGTATTGTTGTATGGGAAATGTGACATGGCCTCTTCCTGTTTAGAGGGTAATGGAGGCAGACAGTGATGGTCAGTATGTGGACAGTCTCAGGGCTTGTTCACACCAATTGCATTGCGATCCAGAGCGGGAGCTGCTGGAAGGCACTGCAATCGCTCACAAACTTCCCCCTGCGTTCTGGGGCGTGGCGATGCATTGAAGTCAATGTAACCGGAGCCACGCTCCCCCGGCCACAGTGCGTTCGGACACGTGGCAAAACACTTCCTGCGTTCCTTTCCACTGCAAATGCAAAAAATGCTGCATGCTCTATTTTTTGCATTTGCAGTGGAACGGAACGCAGGAAATGTTTTGCCACGTGTCCGATCGCACTACGGGCAGGGGGCGGGGCTACAGTGCCATTGACTTTAATGCATCGCCACGCCCCTTCCCGCCCCAGAGCGAAGGGGGAAGTCTTGTAAGCGATTGTGATGTGTTCCAGCAGCTCCCGCTCTGGAATGCAAAACAATTGGTGTGAGCAAGCCTTCGGCTTCATAGAAGCCTAGGGATCGTCCAGAGGTTCGGGGAGAGATGGGCAATTTCTACTTCTCACCGTATGTTACCACTGACACCAATAAAGTTCTCAGCTATCTGTAAAGATCACCATACACTTTACAATCTGTCATACAATCTCTGTTCAATCTACTTCAGATTTGCCAAAACTGTATCATTTTGTATGTAATCTGCCAGGCCATTCCTATTCATGGAAGTTGGTAGATCTAGATGAGATACTACAGTCAGATTGTAATGTGTGTGGGGAGCTTAAAGTGACCTTAAAGGAGAACTATGAGGTGAGTGAAAGTCACTCATCCTCATAATTCGAGCGGACGTGTGACAATGAAACTGTCAAATGTCGGTTCAATAGATCGGGAAGTGAGCGAACACATACCGTCGCTTGCTCACTTCTCGATCATCTCCCTGCAGAGAGCCGTGACTGTCACTCACGGCTCCCTGCAGGGATTCCCCCCCCCCCATCCCCGCTCCCATCCTCCAGCGCTGACTGGCAGAACGGAGGGGGCGGGTACAGTTGGCTTTGCCTCTAGATAGGCAGAGCCAGCTGTCAATCACGCAGCTGGGTGGATCTCGACAGTAATGTCGGGATCCGTCCCGGCTGCAGCGGTCTCAGTATACCGCGAGCTGTAGCGGGAGGGAGTTAGTATATGTCCTCTCGTGACCCTTAGGAGAACTATGGGGAAAAGCCCTGACCCCATACCCAGATAGCAAGGATAACTTGCCACAAACTTGTGTCAGGGTTATATTGTAATTCTTGTTAACTTGCTGCACACATTCCTGGCAAGCTGTAGACTTGCAGAACACTCGCAGCACAAGTTCTAGTTGACACTTTTTGAATCTGTAGCAAATTTGCTTGACAAGTCTACAGCAAGAGTCCTTCTGGTCATAGCAAGAGCTCTGCAAGTGTACAGCACTTTTGCAAAGCACATTGATCTGGAGACTTGCAATGCAGACTTGCTGTAATTGTGCAACAAAATTGTGAAGCTTGGCAAGTCTGCAATAGTTTAGCAAGTCATTTTCAAACTTGCAGCTCAATTGCTCGCTCGCTCATTTCTCGATCATCTCCCTGCAGAGAGCCGTGACTGTCACTCTCCCCTGTCCGATCCTCCAGCACTGACTGGCAGAACAGGCGGGGGAAGGGGCGGGCACAGCTGGCTCTGCCTCTAGATAGGCAGAGCCAGCTGTCAGTCACGCAGCTGGGTGGATCTCGACGTCGATGTTGGGATCCATCCCGGCTGCGACGATCTAAGTATACCGCGAGCTGCAACTCGCTGTATACTGAGCTTTTGGTCACGCGAGGACGCTAGTTTGTGTCCTCCCATGACCCAGGTGAGAACTATGGGGAAAAGCACTGACATAGTTCTACTTTAAAGTCGAAAATCCCCCCCCCCCCCTATAAATCCCATTGTATTCAATGGTCTCGTTCCCACCTTGGCGTATTTCCGCCCGTCCCTAATGCGCTGCAAAACGGCCCACGCCTGAAAAGGTACATGTACTACTTTGGGCCATTTCGTTGCGCGTTTCCATTTGGATACAGCCAAGTAGCCTTTGGGGTCGCGCGACTTTTTTTACTGCGAATCGCAGTAAAAAACACGCGACAGACGCGCATATGCAATACGCCTAGGTGTGAACGAGACGTAAATGATGCCTCTTGATCCGATAGTCTTCTTCCCTCCAGTAGTTTTCAGCAGTCCCTCCAGCCCAGGTGACGGTCTCTGATCCAGCGATGATTGCTGTGTCTTCTTTCTCCCATGGTGTCTCTCCGTGTGCATTGACTTACACTGTGTCTCTCTTCTCCTGGCTGAAGATCTCTACTGCGCATGCGCCCACCACATCATCCCTTGCGGCCGCCCGAGAATCTTCAGATCTTCGAACGGGACCGCCCGGCGGAGACACAGGTAAGTTTTAACCTTTTAGTCATTTAAAAAAAAAATGTTTTTGCATACATCTTCTGTTTGCTAGCTGATCTATATATACACCGTTTGTTAGCAGATGATATACAGTATGCAAAAAATTCACTTTCCACTGACCAGCCATGTAAGGAGCATTCTTCACTCTGACCACCAGAATAATGGCGCCCGTCTACACTTTTCACCGACCTCTGCACTCTGTTATGTAGTATGGTGCCCGAGTCTAGTCTTGCCTAGGGCAGCACAAAACCTAAATACACCACTGGCTGTAACTACAACAGTTTACAGAACAGCATCTTTCTAATTTGTTATTTTTTAGGTTCTACGAATGTAAAATTCTTTAGATAATTATTCATATATCAGTACCTAAACTAAGAAGGTAAGTAAGAAAAAAAAACACCTTTAAACAAACACCTACTTCTTATTAATGAATACATACTTTGTAGTCATGTTGTGTAACCATGATGCGGATTTCAAAGGGCTTTCCTCTGTGAAAAGGCATCTCCCGTTTATGTTCTTCCTTTCCCCAATTCTTGTGCTCATAGGTATTACAGACAACAAGGCCACTGTCAAAACGAGGGTTGAAATGGAAGGCAATGTCTTTGTTTCCACACTGGAAATTTACAGCGAACCTGTGCAATCATAAAAGAAATCAGCATATATGTGGAAACATATTTAGCAGTAATTCTGTACTTTTTAAAGGTCAGCTCCAAACAAAATAGATGGGGGCTGAACACATTCAGGATTCATGTCTACATCTTGGATTCCAGTGGCACAATATTCCAGCTCTGTACCAGGGACGTGCGGTCAGGGGAGGCAGGTGAGACAGAGCCTCACCTAGTATTATGAAGAAAAAAGGTGTCAGCTTCAAGTCTGAAGCTGACAGCTTTTTCTCCATTCAGATCAGCTTCCATCAGGTTACACAGCAGGGAAATCCTCCCCGCTGTGTAGCCTGTCATGGATGGAACGCTGCCTGTTAATCACGGGCGGCGCTGCATCCGGCTTTTGACAGGTAGTTAGGTTACACAGCAGCGGGCTTCCCCACTGCTTGTGTAACCTAACTTGGTGAGGCAAGAGCTGTCACGGCCTCTACTCTGTGTTAGAGGCGTGTGCTCTGTGGATGACTTGGACCAATGGCAAAGCGCCATTGGTCCAAGCTGTCCAATCAAAAAAAGGAAACAAAAAACAGTGAGGACATCGATCTCCATGCCTCACCAGTGACGAGCAAGTGAGGGACAGGGAGGCTCCTCCCTGTCTCCTTCCTTCCTCCTCCTCCCCACACAGCTTGGTTACCAAGCTGGGGGTGGGGCTTCAGCTAGATGGGGCGGTGCTTCGGCAGGATACGGTGGAGCTTTGGCAGGCTGGGGGAGTCCTCACCCAGCACAGAAGGCACGTCACTGCTCTGTACCTATCTACAAGGCCGCGAATTGAAGTCTCTATCCATGGTAATATAAAATACATGTAAAATATAGTAGCAAGAGTAGGGTGCCCTTGTAATGATCAGTTGTGGTGGACCAACCATTGAAATCAGCTGCACAGGTCTTAATGAGAGAGTTCCTGTGATATGGTAAAGGAACACCCAATTTATCTGATTCCACTTATACTTGGAATATTAGAGAATACTGAAAATGCTTTGAGCATTTTCCTTCAATGCTGTGCTTTTATTTACTTCTTTTAGGAATAACAACTGAAGCCTGATGTAAAATAAATGACATGCATAGAGTTTGCTGTAAGAAAAGATTAGCCGGGTTTATCTTCCTTTTTCATGAATTAACAGATGTAATAGGGTAGAGTAATTTTAGAGTAAGTTCATTTAATAAACTGCATTAAATCACCTCATACGGCGTCCAGCCGTCCTCTATCTAGGTAGATGTGGGAATATGGGCAGCTCTACCTAGAGCGAGGATGGCTGGACGCCGTATGAAGTGATTTAGGGCTTGTTCACACCAAGCGCGGAGCAGATCCAGAGCAGAGCAGGTGCAGACCGGATCAAAACTGCGTCCAATGTGTTCCAATGGTATTTTTTGCTCCAGTTCACATCGCAGCGTGCAGTTGCAGAGCAGATCCAGAGCAGGTGAAAAAACTGCAGCAGACCCTATTTTACCTGCTCTGGAACGCATCAAAAACGCATGCCAATGCCTGGAACACATTGGAAGCCCATTTTAAACTTTAAAAAATAATAATTTATTTTTTTAACCAAAAAGAGCCCGGAACGCATCAAAAACCGCGTCAAAAACGCGTCTAAAAGACTAGTGTGCGTGTGCAGAAACCTGACCAGATCTGCTCTGCATTTGGTGTGAACAAGGCCTTAATGCAGTTTGAAGTCCAGCCGTCCTTCCCCCGTACCTCCATACGAGCTCTGCCTGGGAGAGAATGTGCAGAAGCCCGAGCTTTGCAGCTATGAGTGAGTGATCACAATTGCAATGCTTTCCAGACTTGAATGCAAATGTTAAAGAAATGCATATTTTTTATATATATTATTATGCATTTCTTTCATTTTTGCAAAAGGTGAACTTATCATTTAAGGAAGTGGTATGAGCTGTCACTCCTGTGACTCTCTGTCACCATGACTAAGAGAGTGTGGGAATCAGCAAACTAGGGCAAGGGGGTTGAGGCAGAATTTCTCTATAACAGAGTCAATTATCTCTATTAACTTAATAAGGTGTTGTTCAAACAAAACTACTGTATACCTAAAAAGAGTATGCAACTTTTAATGTTTACTTTTTTTTACAGAAATAGCATTTTTACGCCTTCAAAGGCTCTGTAACACCGGAAAGGAACAAGCAATAAACTTATATGACTTTAGTCACATACTTTACAGAAATGTTCCTCTGCTACATCTGATAAGCAGTCATACTTTTCAGTATAGTGACTGCCACTTGCAAACATTATTATTTGGCTTGGTTCACAACATATGCTGGAAAATTTGAAGATTAAATGTTTTTTATTATGGGATCTTCAGATCTAGGTGAAAGTTCACTTTCTGAACACAGTATTTTATATTTCACAGATGCATGGAAGCTATTCAGTCTCTCTCGCTATATATATTAGTGATGCCCCGATACTGCTTTTTCAGTATCGGGTACCACTACTGATATTGTTTTTGTCGGTACTCACCGATACCGAAAGTCCTATTAAGGAAGCCGCGCGATGTGAATGACTTGCCACCAGGTGACGAGGAAGCAAGGAGCCGGCTTTCTGGCCAATCAGGAAGCCGGGCGGGCGGGTAATGACTCGCTGCCTTGCTTCCTGATTGGCCAACTTCCCAACCAATCAGGCAGCTGGGCAGTGAGCATTACACGCCGCCCAACTTCTGGACTGGCCAGCTCCATGCTCCCTCGTCACCAGGTGATGAGGGAGCATGGAGCCGGCTCTCTGGTCAATCAGGAAGTCGGGGGCGGGTAATGACTCGCTGGCCGGTTTTCTGATTGGCCAGCTTCCCGACCAATCAGGAAGCCGGGCAGCGAGCCCTTACATCAGTCAATAGTTTTCCTTTAAATTTCTGCTGGGGGATACAGGACACTGTGCATGTATCACCTATAGTCAAGTACTTCACACCCTTCCCATCCAGCCATAATGTTAGGATTGACAGCGGCTCCCAGCAAGGAACCTCCCTGTCAAAACTGCAGAGCACACAGACAGGTAACATATTTCCCCGCAGTGTGTGATGTCACACACTGCCCCTGCCTATGATACATATACACCCCTGCTATGGGAAGATAGGAGAGAACAGAGGCTGTGCAGTCACGTGACCACACAATATATTATTTGGAATAAGGTACTAAACATTTACTTTTTAAAAAACAGAAATGTGTTAAGGGTTAGAAAATAATATTTGCTGTGTTGGAATGTACGTTTGTAGTTGTGTGTCCATAAATTCTTCCGTAGTGCACTGTAGCTTTGACCTTACGCGCTCCCCCTGTAAATCATTTTTTTCATTAATAATTCATAAAGGTTTCTAGTCACAGCTAGTAAGTGGCTGTGTTTTTGTGCAATCATTCAGGAAGCCATCTACTCCTTCCTCACACTATACCAAGCATTTATTTAGCATGTTTGCCATCAGCCAACATTACATACATACCTGTCACCCGAAGGAAGGACAGAGCCACTGATTACCACTAAAGTCCCATCATGCAGGCCATTGCGAAAAGGAGTGTCGAATGGAACAACCTAAAACACAAGGGTGACATTTGTGTAAGACAATCTGTTGTATTCTAAGCATGAACAGATTTTATTTGCATCTTAGGACAACTTCTTAGATGAAAATACACACAATTAACTCTTTCTTTTCCAAAGAACTATTTATTCCAAGCTGCCTCCTGAATGGATCATCCTAGCATCGTAAAATGTTCATGTATTGCATGGAAACAACATCTGGAAATGTTAGCGCTGCTTCGTTCTGACAGCGAGATCTACCTGTCATAATTCCCAGGAATGTGCTGGTCATCTTATAAGACATCAATGTTGAAACCAGTAATTGTAATCTCTTGTAAACATTTTGCATCTACTGTTTCTTATGGCAGACATTTTTTCATACCGACATGCACCTTTGTTCCAGTATCTGAGAACTGTGTCTTTGGTACTACATACTAATGCCTAAATCTAGTATAGCCAGTTCTAACAAAGGTTTTATGGTTACTTGAGATGAGGTCACAGATCTTGGTCCACAGACCCCAGACATTTTTGTGGTTCCATAGTATGTGAATGAGGGAGCCCACTTCTCCACACATTCTCCAAGACGGGGTGGATTGTTTTATTACCACTGTCAGTCACCACTCCCTGCAGGCATTCTCCCTTCCAGAGGGACATACAGATCAGGGACAGGCACAGCTGGCTCTGACTCTAGATTGCAGAGCCAGCTGTCATTTAGGCACCATGGTGGATCGGGATTGTCGGGAACTTTCCCAGCTGCAGTACAGCTCTGCGCCGTCAGCATATAGCAGTCGGTAGCCGGCCATCTGCTGACTTTGGGTCACAGGAGTATATTAGTTTAAAAAAACTCCTTTGACCCAAAAGCTAATTGTTATTAGCTTTCTCCGTTATCCTATGCAAACTACACAACCTCCCCAACACACACAATATAATGACGATAAGGAGAGGGGGGGCTGTTTGTAGTCCAAATCAGGAGAGCAGCCTAGTTTGACGTTACTGCGCCCTCCTAGATACAGTACAGTTAGGGAGCACTGTGACCATGGAAGTGTCTTACTGGCAGGACCACCAGGTAAACAGAAAGGTAAAAAGCCTTATAAATAAAAACGAATACAGACGCCACATCTAAAGATAGATAAACTGCAATATATTACATTTTTGTTCTTGGGTTTAGATACATTTTAGGTGTTAACACCTTCACGACTGACGACGTACAGTGTACGTCGCTAGCATCGGGGCTGTTTAAAGAAACTCTGTTTAAACTTGTAAAGCCGACTGTCGATCCCCCTCCCCGTTCTATGGGACCGGGAACGATGCAGTTTGCATCACTTCCGGTCTCATAGCTGACAGTGCTGGGCTCCTGAAGCGATCTGCACTTCAATAGCTTATTGGGAGTGTAAAGGTGACACTGGGGGTCTTTTGGACCCCCAGCATCACCTTAAAGAGCCAACGTATGAAAACGACGAACGCGCTACACATGTTGGGTATCGCCGCTCATGCTGGAATGAGAGCAATAATTCTACGGCCAGTATTTTTGAGTATCTTTAAATTGATGACCTGTGGGGGCTTTTAAAGCGTCGCCTATGGACTTTTTGGGGTACTGAAGTTTGTCGCCGTTTCACGGACGCACACAATTGTTAACCTGGGCATGTCGGGTATCTATTTGCTCGTTGTAACCTCATCTTTTATATTTTATTAGAAAAATTGGTATTTTATTGTGTTTTGGGGCATTAAGGTACAATTTTTCACTAAATTTGGGGGTTTGATATGGAGTTGCGCTAATATCGGGCAACATAAAAATGTGCAACTGCCACCATTTTATTCTATAGGGTCTTGGCTTTCATAAAATATATAATGTTTGGGGGTTTTAAGTAATTTTCAGGCCTAAAATGTGGAATATAACATGGGTGGAAAAAAGTAAAAAAAGACCTCAGTCATGAAGGGGTTAAGGTAAATTAAGAGATTACGCTGTGATCAGATATGCAACCCTGTTGCTAGAAACAAGTCGTCAGCAAAAAGATCAATAGGAGCCCATTCACACCATACCCCACTGCACGACAATGCACATACACGGATGTGTATGTAGATAAGAGAAGATGAGCTGGACTATGAATTACTACATAACCAATTAATTGATTAAGGGTGCATTCACACCGAAATGTGTGCGTTGGATGTGACTCAGACAAGTGTGTCCCCTTGTGTAGGCATGGATACAGTCCGTGTACCCATCGGACTCAGAACCGCTGCTCCATGAGATAAGAAGTGGGTGCAGCAGGGGTCATAGGGTGGCTTCCGGCAAAGTATAAGTAAAAGATGGACACCCCACTCCAAAGCAAATCCAGTACTTGTTGCAAATGCAAAACACAAGATACAACGTAACATTTCAGGGTCTCACAGGACCCCCTTCATCACTTGTTTGCCTGATGAAGGGGATCCTGTGAGACCCTAAACATTGTATCTTGTGTTTTGCATTTGCAACAAGTACGTGAATAAATAGACGTACTGGATTTTCTTTGGAGCGCCGGTGTCCATCTTTCCCTTGTGTAGGCATACCACATTAACAAGCGTTGCAATACACTGCATTGTTTTTTTTATTTGTACACTAAGCTATATAAAGTATTGTTTGTGCCTTGCGTTGATGTCCATTGCATTGAAGCGCGTTAAATACGTGTTGCATTGCGTTGGGCTGAAAAAAATTAGGGCTTGTTCTACTTTTTTCTCAGAGGACATCAAACTTTTGGACGATTTCTTAAGGGACCGTAATATACAGGGGTACGGGTACTCCTAGAATGAGATCCTAATAGGTTGGACTTGATGGACTAATGTCTTTATTCAACCTCAAATACTATGCAATACACTAGTGTGAGCTGCTCCCATTCACATCCGCTCATTTTCAGATGTCCTTGCATTGGAATCCATTGAAGAATGAATGCCAATGTATCTAGTGTGAATGGGCCCTCAGGGCATAGTCAATGAATAATCACTGTATTCACTAGTCAGACTCTAATTTGATGAAACAATGTACCTAGCACGAGTCCCTGAGTTGTTTATAAAGAGTACTGTCGGTTTTTAGTGGAAATAAAAGGATTTTTTTTGCTGATAATAGTTTTTGATAATTTTTGTAATTCATTCACAGCCTGGGATGCCAGATCTCCTTCTATAAGCCTTCATTCACACTTGAGCCTTTTCAGGTGATTTTGAAAACATTTTCTTCCAGCATTTGCGCATTTTTTATGTGTTTTCAGGTTCAACTGTTTTTGTTTTAGCCATTAGAAAGCTACTTACGAGGAGGAGGAGATAACTGTTTTCAGGTGCTGCCATTGAGGGCACTAAAAACGCATCATTCAGCCTGAAAAGAAGCTCAAGTACTACCATGTTTCCCCGAAAATAAGACAGTGTCTTATTTTATCCAGCTTTAAGCTACAAGCGACAGGCAGTACAATATTCAGGTGTGAATGGGCACCATCGAAAATAATGGGATTCTTCATGTTGAGGCCATGATCATGCCCTAGTGATCTGACTGATTTGAGGCTTCTTCAGACGTTCAACACCAAAACGAATTAGGGGAATTTATCAAGACTGGAGCAGACAGAATCCGGAGCAGTTGCTATCATGAAACAGATACATTAACGAACTGTGAGGGGAATTTATCAAAACCGGAGCACAGAGAATCTGGAAAAGTTGTCCATGGCAACCAATCAGCGTCTCTCTTTCATTTTAAAATCTTAATTGAACAGACTGAAGAGCGAAGCTGATAAGTTACTATGGGCAACTGCTCCAGATTCTGTTTGCTTCAGTTTTGATAAATGAGTGAGAACACAGAAAGATGTCTGTACAAACAATAAACAACGCTGAGGTGAAGCGTGAAGGGGCTCTGAGCACTGAAAACACACAACAAAGCGCTGAGGTGTAAATAGGGGCTAAGATACTGTGTACGATGATGTCCTGAGTTGGTTGTAGTACACAATTTACCTCAACTATTTCTTTATTGCAAGGTACAAATGAATATGTAAACTCGGAGTTCATTTATGCTGTAGATCAAGGGTAGGCAACCTCAGCACTTCAGCTGTGGTAAAACTAAAAATCCCATCATGCCACAGCCTCTGGACGTCATGCCTGTAGCTGACAGAGTCATGCAATGCCTCATGGGACTTGTAGTTCTACAGCAGCTGGAGGGCCAAGGCTGCATAGCCCTGTTGTAGATAAATACTGCTTTTCCATAAACATTCCACTTATAAAAGTTCTAGAGAACATTAACCCATCAAAGCCATCATCCAGATGAAACTGGCTAACACACAGAGAGAGGCTATTTCCAGGGAAAACCCTTGGCATGTGCAGGGACATAGTTATTGTATAACAAAGGGTTGGCAAACTTCAGCACTCCAGCTGCTGCTGTGGAACTACAAGCCCCATAAGGCATTGCAAGACTCTAGCAGCCACAGCTATGACTTTCATTGGCATAGATATAGTGGGATTTGTAGTTTTACCACAGCTGGAGTGATGAGATATGGCTGCCTTGTTCTGGGAGCAGAGCTACATTGTACACAGCAGAGACAACAACCCTGGAGTAACACAAACGGCAAACAGTCTTCTAGTATGAAGAGCATCACATGACATAACGAACTAAAAGCAGATGACACAGAAAGTGAAAAATAAAGCAGACATAGAGGACAAACAGAAGTATTAAGAACGTATATGTAAATGAAGTGTGAAGGTAGAGTGACCGCTGACACCTCTGGACTGTTATTTCCTATGTATATACTTGTACATAACCCGATTAAAGAAGAGGCAAGGGGAGGGGGAGCCCCCTCATAAGAGCACAGAGAGGACCCGGGCGGGAACACAGCGCACTTACTGGGTTGTGGATGGCACCGAAGGACATGATGACGAGCTTATCTGGAGGAGAAGAGTGCAGATGATGGGTGATGAACTCGGCACGATGAGCCGTCAATGACCGAGCGAAGCACTTTTATCATCACCCGAGTGTCCCGCCCACGGGAAGAGAAAAACTTCCCATGTGTACCCAGCACTTGTACTATATACAGAGAAGACTCATTCATTGTTCAACCACCAGAGAAGAGAGAACCATCAACAAACAGTAATAACAAGACATACAGGTCCAAAAAGTATAACAAATATAGCAAGATCGAAATAAATATCGGTAGAAAAAAAATAATGAGTATAAATAAAACATAATAATAGTAATAAATATAAGTAGAAACAAATATATAATATACATATACGTTGACCGGTCCGCGGCGATAAAAAGGTTGGGGAGCAATGCGTTAAGGGACCAGCGCTCATTGAGTTACTGCTGTTAATAAGTCCCTTGGGGTCCGAGGCAGACTATCAACAGCAGATTAGGTGGTCACCATCCTGTGATCACAGCGAGAGGTGATCGCTGTGATGGCAGAGCCATGACAGTGACAGAGCCAGCAGCAGCTCACTGTGTTTTGTAAACTGCTAGCCGGCTGTGTGTTACAAAGTATCTCTGAGGAGAATACTGTATTCTACTCAGAGATACTAAGTTTTAAAGCTGCTGTAAATAAAAACATAATCCCTTAGTGTCCCCTAGTTTAACAAAAAAAGTAAAAATAAGAAAATCAAGTTTTAACATTTTTTTAAATGTTTAAAAAAGGAAAAAGTTTAAAAAGTCAAAAATTTAAAAAAAATGTTAAATTAAAAAAGTAATAAAAAACATATAGTTCTCATTCCTTGTATTTTGTGACCTTCAACTCCCCAAATAAACTGAAATCCCAGACATATGCTCCACCCTATAAATCAGGACAAATAAAATAATTTGTTATGAATTACTTTCTGTTAGCTACACTAATTATGTATACATTATTATTGACAAAGCTGTGAAAATGTGTTTTTTTCTTATTTGCATTTTTTTTTATATAAAAAAAAAAAGGAATTTATATATGCATATGTCACATCAAATTAAAGCCCATTTTGTCCTTTAAAAAACAGTATATAATATGCGTAGGTGAAATGAATGAGAAAGATGGAAATTATGGTTAAACAAACACAGAGCACAAATGGCAAAATTGCTCCGGTCTCCAGAAGCGAATATATTTTCGGAAGCTGTGTCATTAAGGGGTTAAAGAACTCTTTAGTCCCAGTTTGAGAATGTTAAATACAGATCTTCATGGGAGTGCCGATTGTCACTTTATAGAATCTAGCAGGCTTCAACAGGCTTTCAACAAGCTTTAAGTTGTGCTGAAGCCTACTGAAGTCTATTAGTATCTTGTATAAAGCTGAACTCCAGGTATTTTGTTATTGGTCCAGTATGGCCCAATGTAAGTATGTAAGTATGCATATGGTATACCTGTTCAGCCAATGTGGTTCCTGTAAAGCCCTGTAGTAATCAGAGCTACTACGTTGCTGGCTGCATATTATATAGGCCCCGTATGGTGGTGCTAAGTGTCTTACCCTCTGCTCTGAAAACACATAAGAGCTTGCTTGCTTGGCACAGTAGGCATTCAGAGAATGCCTAGTATTTTTATCAATGAATACAAGGAGTTCCCTGAATGGAAGAGGGGTGGTGACATCACAATCCACCCTTTATCCAACCAAGAACGTCTTGTATTCATTGATAAAAATACTAGGTGTTCTCCGAATGGCCACGTCTAAAAGCTTTCTGTTCACACTGCTCTTATACAAGCTGAAGCCTATACGAACTAGGTCTTGGGATGGAGTTCCACTTTAGGTTTTTTGGTTTTGCTTCTACTGATTATTATGAAAACTATTTTTGTTTTTACTATTTTTTTGTTTTTAAAACTGGGCTGAAATGTGAAATAGTTATGGCCAATCAGTGCATTCTTACTTATATTGGTACTGTCGATCTGTTTTGAAAGCAAGACCTTTTACAGGAACAGTTACACAGCCAGAGAGTGTCCCCGGACAGAAGGGAAACTTGACAGTAATGTAAAGAGGCAACAGGTGATCTTTACATGCCTATGTGACTAGTAGGTCTAGGAAAGCTTGCCTAGGTAAGGGAATTCAAACAATCCAGTTGGCACTTGGTGTGAGTTGAGCAGGGATGCATGAATGGTTGTGTCAGGAGAGCACATGATGTTGTGGATCACTGTTATGCAGGGAAAGCAGAAGTACAAAGTGTATTTAAACAATGAGAAAATATACATGAATGATACCACTTCACTGTACAGTAGTAGTAGGAAAACCAAACTCATCAACCCATGTTTTGTAAAAGCAAGAACAAGTCAGAGCTTACTGTCATGTATCTTAGCTTTGGACAAACAGTTGCCTCGCGTAGTCAAACCACAACTCAATATGAGATATGTGGTCAGCACACTCACCAGCATGACATTCAAGCAAACCCTCATTGTTCACTAAACACTCCTGTAAGCTATCAATGAAAGCATTTTACCCAGGGCTGGATTTACTCTCTCTGCTGCCCCAAGGCCAGGTTCCTCAATGCGCCCCCCCCCCCGCCAACTGCCCCCCCCCCAATGGAGAATGGCAACCAAACGGCAGGGGCGGCAGGATTAGTTTAAACATTTTTTTACTATTTATTTTTTACTTTATCACTTTTTTATTTTTTTTATCTTTTTGTTTTTTACTTTATCGCCTTTTTATTTTAATTATTATTTTGTACTTTTTTTTTCTTAATTTGTTTATTTTTAAAATCAATTAAAATTTTTTACAATTTGTTTCAACTTAACTTTATTGCTATAACACAGGAGCTAACAAGCCCCTGTGTGATAGCATTTGGAGGGGACAGGCTCAATAAAAAGAACATGTCACCTCCAATACAGGAGTTCTAGCACAGCACTGTGCTGGAACTCCTGTGCCAGCTGAGATGAATCTCCCATCTCAGTGTTTACACGGAATGTAGCAGAGAACGGACGTTCTCCTCTCTGCTCACTCCTCTCCATCCTCAAGAGAGGATCTCCAGCCATCGGGAAGATCCAGTCCCTCGCTCCCAATTGCTCTTCTGCGTTGTGATCGTGTCACATGCCCTTCCACTGAAGACTATGGGTGGATGTATGGGTGGACGCTCATAGCAGAGGCATGATTCACCGTTGTTACTAGGGATCCGGGAACCAGGCAAAGTTCAGTTTGCAGGTTTGGTAAACTCTGAAAAAATCAGCTAAACCTGAACATAGGGATTAGCCCTATTAAACTGGGAGGGGAGACACATTTTGTTATTTATTTTGCGCCCTTTTAAGGCCAATTTGTAAGCTTTTGTTTAAAAAAGGCATAGGTATCTGGGCACTGCCCTGCCATGGGGAATATATACCAATGCAGCCTAAAGGGCATGGGTAGCTGGACAATGTCATGGGGAACATGCACCAGTGGAGCTTAAAGGGCACGGGTAGCTGGGCATTGCCATGAAGGACATGTACCAATGCAGCTTAAAAGGCATAGGTAGCTGGGCACTGCCATGGGGGACATGTACCAATCCAGCTTAAAGGCCATGGGAAGCCAGGAACTGACAGGGTGGACCGGGTGCATCAATGCAAAAAAAAAAAAGTTCAGCGGGGAAAGATCTTTTAATACAGTTTAAAAGGCAGCATTTAAAATCCAGATATCTTAGAAAAAACATGCTTTGGGGATGCTTTAAGCCAGCATGTGAAGTTGCCAAGTATAGCAATGTACTCATTTAAAAGTTACAATTTTATTTTTACAAACAACAGCCAGGCAACTGTCATTTAGCTCTGGTAGCACTACAGCCACTCAGTGACAGATCCCCACTGACTTTTGTTTGTAAGCCGACCAGGGATCTTGTGTGAGGTCATTGATCATTTGACATACAGCAGCCGGTCCGGGATACTGTCATTATGATGATCCCTTCCCCACAGACCCCCACATGTTTTTTGTGGTATAGACTGTGGGGATGAGGCCCTTGTCTCCATTAACATGGGCACAAGATGCCTTTCAAGGGTAAAGCCCCCCTCCGCATGGAACCCTCCCTATGTTGAGGGCATGTGGCTTGGTGAGGGTAGTGTAAAAAATTCCTGCCCCCCTTTCCTGGTCACCCGAGCTGCATGTCTGAATAAAGGTCTTTTATGACCCTGGGGGGGGGGGGGGGGGGGGGAGGTGTTTTTTTATT
>NW_017306386.1:151348-155063 GCF_000935625.1 Nanorana parkeri | reverse complement strand
TGGGCTTTTTGCCCCCGGGGGGGGGGGGGGGGGGGGTAAGTGTTTACTTCTACTTTCAATTGTATCTCTAGCCCAAAACATTTTTGCTTGAGACAGAATAGGCAACAATTAGACCCCCTGTCAGTTTTTGGGGAGATATTTTCTTGTCACCTGTCATAGTGACAAGATTGTTAGCAGCACGGGAAGTGAGGGCGATTCTCTTCAAAGACACCAATTAATTACAAAACTTGGCAATAATCATTTTTCTAGCGCACTGCAGTAAGGTGATGGCCGTCTTTCTCTGTTCAATGGATGCTGCTCCTTGAGGTTTAAAGGGTTTAGTTTGCTGCAGAATCAGCTGATTCCCTGAGCACTGGCCCTGATATCCTGTTTTAGGTTGGCTTCTTTCCCTTGCAAGGTCCTATGGAGCCACCTTTGTGTGTGCTAGTAAGCCGTGTTCTATGGAGCCACCTTTGTGTGTGCTAGTAAGCTGTGTGTGTGTCTCCACAAGCACACAGACACAAGAAAGCAAGTCTCTACCTACTCCTCTCTCCAAGCTCGATGATGGAGAGCTGGTGAAGCCTGCTCATTCCCTTGTAACCTTGTACTAGACAGGAAGTTCAGGGAAGCGGAGCAGAGAGAGTTGGAGTCAGCTATGCAGAAACATGACGACTGTAAGACCTTAGGCAAAAAAAGTAAAGAAATACTTTACTGGTCAATGTATATTTTTTGATCTGGTATTGTTATTGATAAAACGTTTGTGAGTTTCAGTGCTACTTTAAGGATTACAACTGTGCCCTGTAAGGCATAATGGTGTTTAAACCATCAACAACAGCAGTGACCGCGACAATGGAGCTAAGGACATTGAGCCCTTCAGAAGCTAACCACAACATATTTTAACTGTGCCCAGCTGAGCAATAACTATACAAAGCAAGCCTTACTAATGAATGTACAGTATACTGGATTAGAGGAGTAGAAGGTGAAACCTGGAGAGTTAATTGAAGAATGTCCTCCCAATCATTTTTGTAGGTGTGAAAGTAATATCTCCCATTAGGATTATATTGATTATAAATATTTTGGCATTCTGGCATTTAGGAGGCTAGTATAAATAGAACTGAACCCTTACAAAACTTGTAAAACTCAAGGTAAAGTAGAACATTCGTTTTCAAACAAATATTTGCTAACAGGAAGTTTTTGTTTTTTTTATTACAGGAGAGACTCTGTATATTCCTTCTACAGTAAATGTTTCTTACTTTCTGGTTCAGAGGTTTTTAAAAGATTGCACACTGAGCCAAGCATATGTAGCTCAGTGTACAATCTCAGCATGTTTTGGTGCTGGGATCAACTAACTCCGGTGTAGATGTACGGGAAGTATGCCACCCTGGTCTAGTCAATCAAGATGGTTGAAGATGCCAAACCCAGAAGGAGATTGGGCAAAGATGTTAGGACTGATGAAGGATCTTGGGGATGCTGCATCGCTGGAGTGCAGGTGATTAAAGCAGACTGTAAAACATTTTATTATGTGTTTTTTTTAATCATGCTTTTGTCATGTTAAACAAGGGGTTGAGAGACACGTGTCTACAATATGGGTTACAGAAAGTACAAAAGGTATGTTACCTATTCACCAAGATAAGAAACTGTGGCCTCACTATCGAACGTGTTCATCATACTGTATATGATTAGAACACTTACCTCACTTCTACTTGGAGTGACTCTGTAATGAGACATATGGGGGGGCCAGCATTGTTGGATGGTTTCTTGGTGGTGCCCGATTCAGTACATTGAATTCACAGACCCAGAACAAGCATGCTGTAAATGTATCAGAATGTTGGCGTTTCTTATCCCTATACATGCTTTCCAGGTGAGTGCTCAAACCGCCTTAAAGCCAAGGCATCAGGAGGACAGCCAAGGAACAAAGCATTCTCAGGAGGTCCAGCAATGGCAGCCTAAATTATTCTCTTTTTTTGAATGAACCTCAATGAATCATAGACAGTCAGTGTTAAAGCTGATCTCAAGCCAGATATAAAAGTCACAAATTAATACATCCTTTATTATTTAATATGTATGCAGTGTAAGTACTTGAATTCGATTTCTCAACCTCTTGTTGTCCCTGTACAACAGACCTCAGACTGAGGGAGGTAGCAGCAGCACAAGGAGCCAATTAGTTGTGCTGCTGCAGTGCGCGAAACATGCCGATGGGAGGGCAGAGCAGAGTAACAGAGAGATTAGCTTATCAATGTGATGCTTCCATTTTACTGCCCATTCAAAGGCTGGGAAGGGGGGTGGGACGAAACCTATAAGTGTTCCTGAACTGCAGCCGGAAGAAAAATAAAAAATCAGGTCTCCTGTCCTGCCAGAGAGGGCTGTGCTGTGAGGTAGAGCTGTATAAATCTAAGGACTGGATGGATAAATATACAAATCCTTTTATAGGTAAAACAGCTACAACATACTGTATGTGTACCTTTTGGAGAAAGTAATGTTCCACAACGTTTTGAGAATGTAGTGGCCCAGTTAAATGCAACAGTAAATCCACTCCTAAGCCCAGTGCAAGAATGCTATAACCATTAATAAAGGTCTTGCTGCAGTTTGAGAAAGAAAAAAAATGCCTGGTGCACTTATAAACAGACATTACGTACTCTAGCTAGCAAATTTTACTCAGACATATGGTTGTTAAACCGAATATGTTTCAAACAGCTGCAGATGTGTATAGATGGGAGTCTGCAATTCTAAGAATTTAAATACCAAATACAAAATACCACACCACGTTCTTGTTGCTATTGGTTTCTGCATATATACAGTGCTGCTTGCTGGTACTTGCTTATAAAAGTTTCATATATAGCCATATGTACAGTCCTTGTCTGCAGGTTGCAAGCGTTAACATACTGTTAGTAACTCCAGGACATAAAAAAATCCACGAGAAGACAAGGACTTTGCATTTGGGTATTTATGAGACTTGAGCTGTGTTTTTCTGCACAGCACTGCACCTGTATGGTGTGAACAGGGCACAGAGAATTCATTGGTTTCACACCATTCAAATGCGGCTCAATGGACATGGCGTAAACAAGCCCTTAGACTTAATGCTCTTTTAATAAGCTTGATCGTCTGTATTTGACTTGATACTGATCTCAACAATTATAAGACAAATAAAATAGCGCACAAAATAAAACACAACTCTTTTATTTTTGATAGTATGGATTTATTGACTTTAAAGAATCCTAAATATCCAGAATTTCAATAGCATAGGAGTGCACGTCTGCTGGTTGCATAACTAATACAGAACCTTTGTTAATACTAACTGTTTAAATTAATAGCAATTCTGGAAGACAAACTCAGTTGATAGAAAATATAAAAAATTTTACTGTACAAAATTTTACATCACATTCAAAAAGATACGTGTCCATTACACCATGGTACAGAGTCAGCCAATAGAGCAGTAATGTACAGCCAAATAAAACATTGTCCACATTTACAGGTCTAAATGGATACAGATTTTACAGTGCTATTCACTCCCTTACCACACCACAAAAAAGGAATTTACTAAACAGTCACATTTTAAACTTAGTGGTCCTTTTAAGAAACACTTCTAAAGAAAAAAACAGACATGGGATAAAAAAAAATGCAAATTCAAGACACCAGTGCATAAAACCCAAATGTTTAATGATAAAATTGAAAATCAAATTTACACAATTTAATGTCATTTGTTTAGTTGTTTCTCTGTTCGATTTTTCTTCCCCCC